>NW_024423344.1:53745972-53785129 GCF_017311325.1 Ursus maritimus
GGGATGTCTGCCTAGGATTCTCTCTCCTTCTCTCTTTGCCCCTCCACACTGTGTTCTCTGGCTCCAAAATAAATAAAAAATCTTAAAAAGAAATCTATTGGGATGCCTGCGTAGCTCAGTCGGTTAAGAGTCTGCCTTCTGCTCAGGTCATGATCCCAGGGGTCCTGGGATCGAATCCCGTATCAGGATCCTTACTCAGCAGGGAGCCTGCATCCCCTTCTGCCTGCCTCTCTCTCTCACTTTCTCTCTCCCTGACAAATAGATAAATAAAATCCTTAAAGAAAGACTATTTAAAAACCAAAACACAAAAAATATAAGATTAAAAACACAACTTACAAAGGTGTCTATTTCTAATACCATAAAATTGCTGTTTTTAATACAAAATATGAAGCTAAATGTAATGAAATTATTTCTAAGGGGTGAAATTTACTTTATGGAATATTTACAACTAAATAGAAGATTTTCTTAGTAGAGGATGGTATTTTCTCCCTTGTTATATAGAATTTCACATTCTAAGTGTGAAATACATTTATGCTTTTGAAAATGATCTCTTCTAAAATTTTAGTAATACTCATAGTAGGGGTATTTTCCACTATAAAACTCTTCCCATGTGTAGGCGAACAGATTTCTGCCATACCCTTCAATTTTAATATAGTTTATGTGACCCCCCCCTTGAAGTATCTTCTAATTCAAGCATGTATTTTATCTTGGCAATTTGGTACTTAAAGCTAGGGTTTCAAATGTTAAATTTGTAGTTAAATACCCTCAATATGGACAGGTCAATGCTATGTTCACTAATAATTTCTAAAAATTTGAATAATTCAATCTACCAATCTCTGGATAGATTTAAGATGACTTAATAAATTTAAAAAAAACATTTCTTAAAATTACACATTAACAATAGTGACCAAGTTGTCCTGATTGTGAACAATGTGAACATAAAATATAGCAGTAGTGCAATTACACTGGGGGAAAACCAGCATACTCAATTTTGGACCTAGGAAATTTGGTTACCAGTCTTAGGATGGCTTTAGGTAGTACAATTAAATTCTCTGTGTCTCTTTTCACAGTATTAAATGAAAGCAGTGAAACATATCATCCATCTCTAGTTTCTTCTTAGTGTCAGTATTTTATAATTTTTTTTATTTTGGAAAGTAATTTATTTATTAATAATTACAATGATTTAGACATATAAAAGACATTCCTGAGTGAGTGATTCACATTTCAATTTGCTTTATAACTTCAACGACAAAACAGGGAAAACATGTTGTTAACGTAAGATTAGCTCACATCCATTTGTCTGGTATAGTGATACCATATAAATCTCAGTGTTAGGAAAAATCATTTGGTAAGGAGTTTTTAAAAAATGGAATATAAAAGCATATTAATAGAAGAATTCATTTCTGTAATTGGGCACTCCCCAAACTGAAGAATATAAAAGATTGCTTAAAGAAGAGAAGAAGAGGGAAAGCATAGAGGAAATGAGAACAAGAATATGAACCAGAAGATTAATATTTAAGGCGATACTCTTATCTTGGTCTAATAAGTTCAACAATTAGATTCTAATAAAATTCTTGCAAGACTTGCCATAGTCTGAAACATGCAACATGCTTTGGAATATTAAAGGCAGGATGGATCATATAACATATATTGTTAATGATTTTTTCCATAAAACTTATTAATTCCAGAAGTAGACCTTCAAACACAACTGATAAACGATGCTTAAGTTTTAAAAAGAATGATGTGCTCTATACTTTCACTTACTCATAATAAAGATAATTAAAATAATAAAAGCAAAAAAATAAAATAATAATTAATTAAAAAATAAAAAGTGGTCAGAAATTGATAAAAAAATTATTGCTCAAAACTGATCTTAAAAAGTTTGTTGAATATGTAGACCAAGCAAATTCTTTTTTTTTTTTTTTTAAGATTTTATCTATTTATTTGACAGAGATACAGACAGCCAGAGAGAGAGGGAACACAAGCAGGGGGAGTGGGAGAGGAAGAAGCAGGCTCATAGCAGAGGAGCCTGATGTGGGGCTCGATCCCACAACACCAGGATCACGCCCTGAGCCGAAGGCAGACGCTCAACCGCTGTGCCACCCAGGCGCCCCCCAAGCAAATTCTTAATAACATGATGTTAAAAATATTTATAAAATTATGTTAGAAAATACTGAATCAGTAAACATTTGATTTCAAATTTCGAATAAATTTTTTCAGTGACAAAATGGCCTTAACACAATGTAAAGAGAATTTGTTAAAATGAAAATAGAATTAAAAAACAACACATATTCTTGTCCTTAATAATCTAAGAGTAAACACAGTGATGGTGACTTCACAAGGTCAAGTGATCACAGAAGTTGATAGTGTGTAGTCTTTCAATTCCTCAAAACAATTATATGAAAAAGACAATCTGATTAAACTCTGGTGTTTCTGAAAGCCCTTTCTTATCTGTTTATCAAAACAGGTAAACCCACATACATCTGCACACCTACACGCACACAAACACATAATTTGCCTCAGACAATATGGGCTGTTGCCCATAACTGAAAAACTTCAAGAGTGATTCAAAGGTCCGTGAATCCCCCTGGCTGCTTGATGCATCCACTCACTACTGAATTCATGTGATGACTTACAGTTTATTTGCAGGTCAGCTGTACTTATGTTTGAATTCCTTGAAATTTCCCTGACCTTTATTCTATATCCCTTTTTGGTTTTGCCTGACTTGAGAATCATAACTTTTTCCCCAAATACCTGAATAAGACATGGAGACACAGTAAAAAATCAAACAAAATATTTGTAACAAGAAAAAAAAAAAGCTAGTTAAATTTCTTGTTAAACGTAATGGAATGAACCTTTTCCCCTGGAAGCACCAGTTAGTTGATGGTAAAAAAGTAAAGAAATAAACTGGTCTAAGCCCATTAAGACAAAGAGAATAGGAAAACAGACTCACATTTCCCCAAAGAATTCAAAAAATTGGGAAGAAAAATATAGGTGGAAGGGAGGGTCACTTACTTACTAGGAGTAAACTATAAACTAAATACTTAAATTGGGATATAACGTTGGGGGAAAAATGACTTCTCCCTTGAGTCCCTTAAAGTCTCAAAATTTGGAAGCACCAGCATCAAGAAAGGTGATAATTTAGAATGAAAATCGGGAAGATGGATCGAAAGCATGTATATGGAGCATTTGTATCCTTGGATACTTTCCTTCAACGGCAGAGTCAGGTCACCACTCTTCTAAGAAAAGACTAAAAGTTATTCTCAGAAGAAAGTTATTGGAGAGTCTTTAAACCTGTGGACAATGAAGCTCACAGAGCCTGGCACTCTTGTGACAGCAGGGAGCAATGAGAGTGGGGTTATGTGACTGTCTCAACCATGGGACTTTTGGGTTCCTTCTCTGTTGCTGTCAACAGAACCTAGACAATGAGCACCATCAGCCCAGAAAGGAGCAAAAATTAATAATGTCAATGTAAACAGTGTATATGAAACAATTCTTTTGGGTCAGGTGCATGGATTTCCAAATCTGAAAACAGACATTTTACTGTTGATGACAATCTCAAAATAACAGAAGTTTTAGGAAAGAAAGCAACATGCAAAGTATTTGAGTCTGTTGCAAACAAAACCAGAATGGAGAAGTGGCTCCATTGCTTATCTGAAGAGGAGACATTCAATTTTATTTCAAAGAACATAAAATTAATACCATATATCTGTATCAGTTTCACGCTCCTCAAAATGTAAGTATTAACATTTAAAATAACTCTTTTGCTTTTTTATATTCACTCGAATTTTAGGTGCAGTGCATTTTGTAATGATGATTAAGTCAATTCATTTTATTCAATGACAATGGAGGTTACAAAGATAATAGGGTTTTGATAAATATTTTTTAGTTGATTTTCTAACCAGAATAAGAAAGTCATAGGCTATCTCTAGACATTAATGAATAATCAATTGCAATTTTTTAAAAGTAGTCTGATTCAGCTGCTAGTTTACAGAGTATCAAAACAATTATTTTCCATATCGATTCACATTGTTTCAATACAAAGTAGTAGAACAATTCATTTGCTAGTGTGAACAATACTATATTTGATATTGTGGTAGCCTGAATAATGGCCTCCCAATCTATAAAAGTCCAAAACGTTGCATTCCAATAAGCTTATGACTCGACAGTACTGTCCAAAAGTTAAAAAATCTCTGTGTGTGTGTGTGTGTGTGTGTGTGTGTGTGTGTGTGTTTGCAGTGAAAAGATAGCCAAAATTTAAAATATCTTAAGGAAAAACAAAATATATTGAAATATTTTTAGACTTTGCCGCTGAGGTATGTATTAGAGGGACAACAGTAAATGAGAAGAAGAACAGGAGCGTAAGAATAGCTCAGAATATGGCTTAATATGTGACTTACTGTTACACAGTGTGCCGTAATAGAGATAGAAAATCATTCCAATGGAAGGAGAACTGAATAGCAAATCATTTGATTAGGAGGAAAGCAGTCTAGAAAACTCAGAGAAAGTGGTGCTATTGTGGCTATTATAATGATGTGGGAGAAATAATCTGGGCATTAAATGAAAAAAATATATGTGGCAAGTCCTGAGCATTCTTGGTAATCTGATATAATATGAATATAAGTTGAGAGAAATGGGTCTGTTCTTCTAAGGAAGAAAAAGAGAAGTTATCTGAAGACAGATTGCAAAAAACTATGAACACTATGATAAATAATAGTAAATATAAGGGAAGTGCTGTTATTTGTTTTTATTTGTTTTATTTCTGCATTTCTGAGTTATTTAACTGAATTAAATAAATGAGTAGTTCCTCTTGTGTCATTTAACATACAAACAGTCCTCACTTGAATTATAAAATTGATGGTGTGAGCTTAAACTAAACAAAGCTGTTCTAAACTTCAACGGGAAGAATTACAATTGTTCCATGACCTTTAAAAACCTTTATTGAAATATTAAAAACTCTCTTATTGTTAGTTATACATTTACAGGGAATGAAGAAATAGTAAAACTAATATTTACTTAGAGCACCCTATATTAAATTGTTCAAAACATTGACAACTAAAGTGTTTTGTTTTTTTGGAAAAAAACAAAACAAAACTCAAAGAGTAGATGGAATAGTGTTTGTTTCCCCATCTCCATTTATGATACTTATGATATGGAACAATCAATGCCTTGTTGAATTGTCACTGTTCCTTCTAAGTTTGGGCCAGCTTTTGATGTTTTATCTTTTGTGCCTTCAATGTTGTGAAACACCTCCAAGAATTCTATCAACATGAAATTTACTTTCTAGTATTACCTCCTCTGGGATATTTCATCATAACCACCCTCCTCATTTATGCTAAGTTCACCTTTTCTAATGTCCTCTGGCTCCATCTTTTGAGTCTCCCAGAGAGGGCAGTACCCACATTCCCATGCTCACCTATCTTCTGATCACACCCAGTTTTATTCCTGAGGGTATCACTTCTGTTTCTTTGCTATACCATCATCTTTACTGGTCTAATCTCTCTTTTAATTATCCATTTTTGTAAAATAACCCTGGGAGACAAGGTGGCGATACAGCTACATGCTTTTCTGTTTTTATGTGAATTGAATAACAGATGTGCAGTGACCAATCTCTGACAGAGTCTGAAACAAGTTATGTGACTGGTCACTGATCATGACGTGCATTTATTATGTATGTAACAATTTGTGCATGGAGGAACTAGCACATATTTCTACGTTACATAAGTACTCACAGTTGATATACCCAAGTAATTTTAAATTGAACACATTATTAGGAAACTGGTGTTATTTAAGTAAACTGTAATAACTAAAATTCAGGCATGTCAGAGCCCTGCAAAGCAAAGGCCTATATGCTAAAATAGCAATAAGATCATTGAAATTTCAAATAAATGTATAGTAAAAATCAAGTATTAGTACGTAATCGTTATTAAAGGTGTGATGTAAAATACAGCATTTTTTAAGATATTCAACATAATCTGATTTTATTAAACAAACTGATAGAAAAACATGAAAATGGTAACCTTGGTGTATACCCAGAAGAATGTTACATTTGAACTCCTAAAGCTGGGAGTGTTAGAATTACCCTGTACCCCTCCTCTCTCTGGACTGGGACTGTTGGCTTATTAGAAACTCTGGTCTGTGTATTCTCACTTTGCCCAGAGTACACTGAGACTGACAGCAGAGCTACCCTTTTCAGACCACCACTCTGCTTTTTGCTAGTCTCCATGTTTCATCTGAACTTGCCAGGCATTCCTGAACACATCTTCAGATCCTAGTCTAACCTCAGCCATCCCTCCTTCTCCAGCTTATAACCCATCCACGACTCCCCATCACCTGGAGATTCAGAAGACCAAATTCTTGCTTCAACCATCAGCTGGCTCCTGGTTCCCTCTCATCCCCTCCTGCTGTTTGTTCCAGCCCTTTCAAGAGTATGGCTCATTTCCTGGACTTGCCCATCTCCATACTTTTTGAGGTTTCCTCTGTGTGGAGCACTTTTCCTTTGTGACCCTCCCCCTACAGCATCCCAGAGCAGGAGGCTGAGTCCCTTATTCCAACCCAGGCCTCCTTGATCTTGGGGAAATTAGCACACATGCTGTGTTTGGCTTGGTGTCTAGACACCTAGGAAGATACTATTGTTCTCAGTTGACTTGGGCAGCTCATTCATTTCCCAGTCTGCTGGCCTCCCCCAGTGCTGGAAATTAAAACTGGCACCCAATATTTCCATCTTCTTCAGGGAGGGTAGGGCATGAGCAACTCACTCCACCCCTAGACAAAATGCTCCTTCCTCCTACCCTCTCTCCCCAACTGTGCTGTCCTACCCTCACCATCCTCACAGCCCTATGTTCAGCTCTTCTGGGAGATCCCACAGAAGTGCTGAGAGGGGCTGGCCCATGAGACCCCTCCTGCCAGAGAGCCCCCTGAGATACAGAAGTGATAGGGCAGCTCATGCTAACAGGCAGAGAATTGCAAGTCCTATGTTTCTTCTTCCCATTAAGCACTGAAAATTTTACCTATAGACCTTATAAATTCATTATAATAACTAGCTGATATCTTCCTCAGCTCTCCCATCAAAACCGTAGCTCCTCCTCTCCTAGGTGAAGGAGGTCAGGTTTCACTCTGCACTTGGTTCATTCAAACGGTAAGGAAGGCCAGCCAACAGAATTATCATACTATTTATTTATTTATACAAACAACAACAGTATAACCTAATTACCATAAGAGTCGCGTTCACTGAGCAACTCAGTTGAGTATGATTCCAGGCAACCCCCTGCTCCCACCACGCCCAAATAAAGGGTTGGATTTATTTCTTCCAAAGAAACTTATCTTAAGCTTTGTATTTCAAAGAATAATTAAGTCTCAAACATAAATCCTTAAGTCTAAAGTTAAAGGTGATATGTATTTTTTATTTGGGTATTTATGATTAAATGTATGAATTTGGAAGATTATAAGCAAGATGTCAACATAAGAAAGAGCAAGCTTTAATTCCACCCTTTTCCTTTTTAATCTGAAAGAAGTGTTCAAGGGAGAATAAAAATAAAAATAAAACGTGGAAGAGGGGTCTTAATTAGTGTTCAAAACAAAAGCACTGGGGACCTCCATGGAGGTAGCCTGGTAGGTCACTCTCATATTGGGGCTTTCCTAAAGCAAGGCCAGTAAGAAGAATGGAGTCCTGGCGCCCCAGACAAAGGGCAAGGCTGGGACAAGGCACCTGAGGTGAGGCAGCTGCATAGGGACTCCCAGGGTCAGCACCACAATGAGTCCACTAAAAGAAGAAGTATTTTACTATCAGTTTGGCAGCCAGAACCAGGTCACAACACGCTACTACTGGAGGAAGACCTCCTTGTACTACCAGCTGAAGCTGAGTGAAGGCCCCATAATTGCCAAAGACTACCTTCAAAACAAGAAAAAGCACCATGAAGAAATTTGCTTTATTCATAAGATCAAGTCACTGCAACTGGACCAATCCCAGCAATTAGAAATCACTTGCTGTGTCACCTGGAGCCCCTGCCCCTCCTGTGCCTGAAAACTGGTTGCCTTTGTCAAAGACGGCCCCTACCTCAGCCTTCAGAACTTCGTCTCCTGCCTGTACTTCCACTGGCGCTGGAAGTATCAGCAGGAGCTGAAACATAGGCAGACATCCAGGATCCCAGTAGCTGTCATGAGCTGCCTGGAATTTGAGGACTGCTGGGGGAAGTTTGTGGATGCGCAGGACAGGCCTATCCAGCCCTGGGACAACCTGGAATACTACAGTAAAAGCACAGAACTAATGGCTCAGGAGGATCCTGATGCCCCTGAATGATTTAGAGAATGACTTTGGAAATTTGAAACTTGGATGACCATCAACACCCCCCCTACCTCCACCCCCTCCCACTCCCACCCTTCGTTAGGAAGTGACTCAAGAGGGCTGTTCCTAGAGCATCTCAATGCTTCATAAACTGCTGACTCTTAGGAGAAAGTTGTGAGCTCCACAGGCACACCTGACCCTTGCCCAAGTACAGAAAACCTTTCTTCCTCCTTCATCCTTTCGTTTTCTTTTTTAAGTGGGTATATATATTTATTTTTATTATTTGTTAAAGATTTTATTTATTTATTTGTCAGAAAGAGAGAGAGACAGCATAAGAAGCAGGCAGAGGGAGAAACAGGCTCCCAGCTGAGCAGAGAGCCCAATGAGGGACTCGATCCCAGGACCCTGGGATCATGACCTGAGCCAAATGCAGACACTTAACCGACTGAACCACCCAGGCATCCGGGGTATATATTTTCATAATTGAAAAAATAAAGATAAGTTTTAAGTCTGTAAAAAAAAAAGAATTAAGTTAAAGCAAATTGTTCAAATTCATATATGTAATTTTTTAAGGTATATGCCAGATGATTTCAATTGAAGGGAATCACTAAGTACGAACTCCCACCCTAGAGATGGCAAGAAGTTGTGAGATGTTACATGAGGTAGAAAAAGGAAATTGTGACAAATCTCAAAGCATTAAATAAACCGTAGGGGTGAAGGTCAAAGCTGATAACTGGTCACAGGGCTGAGTGCTATTCCTGACATTGAGTAATGGCTTTTAAATTTAAAGGCTGTGGCAGCAATGCTCTACAGCCAAACACTGGTGACAGAGTCACCCCACAGTAATTCTCTATGGAGGTGAAGCACCACTTCAACATTGGGGAAAGATTCTGGAATCAGGTAAATTCCTTGATTCTGAGGAGGAAAGACTGGAAGAGAAGAAGAGAAGACCAACAATATGAAAAGTGAAAATTATTCTGCTTGAAGCCAACTTTGCTCAAGATATAACAATACTTAGATTTAAAAGTCTTCAAAATACTCAAGAAAATGTTTTAAGCAGTGAAATTTAAGCATCTGCAAATTTGTTTATGAAAATTAGAATGAAGTTCACTAGCACAGCTGGGGAAAAAGCAAGCATTGCTCTCTTGTTCAGTGTTTAAAAATTATATACAACTTCTGTGAAATATATTCTGGCAATGGCATTTTTAGAGTTTAGTCCTAACAATTCAAATGCTGATCATGCTCCTCCTGGAGCTTCAGAGTAAAAGGGCAGAATATTTCTGATGCTAGATGATTCATAGGGGCCTGGTGGAGGTGACTCCCTCATGTTCACCATTTCTATAAAGAGCCACAATGTTTGCAATGTGCTCTACCACACATTTGTGCAAAGGTCTAGGGGAAATTGCTACAATTCTACTTGCCACAACAGGATACTAGTTCCCATCATAGAAAGCTCAGATTTCTTCAGTAAGGATGATGCTTTTGAGTTTTTGATATGGATGTCACCGCTGGTGGTGTGACATTGTTGAATACAACACCATCTGTGGCTAAACCTTTGGGATAGAATCAGATTTTGGTTCTTGATTTTTTATATTTGTCAGAAGAAACATGAATTTCCTTGTTCTGTATGGAAGTAAGCCCTTATATGTTACTTATATTTCCTATGCAAATATCTATTTATAATGTTCATTGCTAATTAAGTTGAAGTAGGTAAAATTATATGACTAAGAAGTCATTTATATTGGATTTTTCTTAAACCCAACTTCTCATTGACATATTCCCCTAAAAATAATGATTGATCAGATGACAGTGATAAAAAACATGTAGATACATCCATTCCCTGGCTCTTTTTGGCCTAGGATAGGTCATTCTGCTTTTCTTTTTCTTTTTCTTTTTTTTTTTTTAGGTCATTCTGCTTTTCAAAAACCATGCCATATGTAACACGTCATGTTCTTTCTGCTTTAGGAGCCATCACAAGCAACTGATCAGAATTTCTATGACTTAATTTATATTCCCTGAAGACTATCTTCTGGCTGAGATTAAATCAGGTATTCCTCCTGAACAATTATTTCTGTCACCTACAATTTATTATTTCTAAAAATAGGTATATGAATAGGACAACTACTATACTTAACTGAGAGAGATAGACTAGAAAGAAAATATTTCATAATTGTTAACTGTGCCACAAATAGAGTGTGGGTAACAAACATTTTTATAATAATAAATTAAGGTCTTTTAACATAAAATATATCAAGCTTCTTGTAAAATATCAATAATTACTTTCAAAATAATATTTAAAAATAAATATTCAATATTATTAAAGAAAATACACAATTCTTAAAAGAAATATTTCTCATAAAATTTAATAATTTAAGCCCAAGTAAAATAAGAGTTAAATAACTGAGAAGATATAAATGGCTCTAATCATAAGTAGTGGACAGTAAAGTGGCTAATTCTTTCAAGTTATTTTTATATTTGTAGTATTTTTCAATTATTGCTATAATGGAATTTTTTGAGGAACTGAAAAAAAACTAATTGCAAGTTTATCTGGAGGAGTAAATAATTAAAAATAAAGTTTATTTTTTTGAAATATAATGAAAGAGGACAATTTGGGTTGTTTGGGTTAAGTAGTAAACTGTATTCAAGACTATAATATTTAGAATCATTGTATGCATTTAGGTATAAATAAATTAAATCAAACAAGTGACTCCCAAATAAAAAGTATTAGTGTGTGTATGTATATATAATTTATAATTTAATAATTATAATAAAGTCATTTAAGAGCTTTTGAAAAAAATTAAAAATAAGATTATTAGTGACCTGAAATTAATAGTAAAGAATGAGAATAGTGTCCAGTAGAGTGAATTTAGTCAGTAAATAAATACACAGAAACATCTGACACTGAATTAAAAAGTAGAAAGTACATATTAAATAGCATTTCACCAATCAAAATTACAAAGTTTCAAAAAGATGATTCAAAATATCGATGGTTTCAAAGTGTGTTTTAACAGTGAACTTTAATACAGATTAATACAAAAATGTAATAGATAGGCTAATCAGAATCTGCCAAACCCAACCCTCCTGCAGAATTGAACTGTAAACTCTGGACAAAATACAAATAAATGATGTTCTTTTTTTTTTTTTTTTTTAAGATTTTATTTATTTATTTATTTATTTATTTATTTATTTATTTATTTGACAGATACAGCCAGTGAGAGAGAGACAAGCAGGGGGAGTGGGAGAGGAAAAAGCAGGACTTTAGCAGAGGAGCCTGATGTGGGGCTCGATCCCAGAACGCTGGGATCACACCCTGAGCCAAAGGCAGACGCCTAATGACTGCACCACCCAGGCGCCCCCAAATAAATGATGTTCTGAAGGCACTAAAAACGTAAACAAAAATAGGCAGACTCTGGTGACAACGTTTGGTACAAATTTGATAAGGTTGGATATCTCTATTTTCATAGCTTTTACCCTGAGATTAGGCCCAAGATGCCAACATGAGGGACAGCTTAAATTCTCACACACACACGAACACACACACACGCGCGCGCACAGGTGGGAGAGTGGAGCCAGAGGGACAGAGACAGAGAGACAGAGAGAACTTCTGTCTTTCTCTGTTGAAGAACTAAAAATCAGAATTCAGGGCAAACACAGTCATTGAAGCATTAGTGGAAAATCCTCCAAGTCAGTGGGAATCCTAAAATCTGTGTGCAAATTCTGTCCAAATCTTTGGGCTATATCCTGAATCACACATATTTTCATCAATCTAGCTAGACAAAAAAGAGCTGAATAAAGGTTTGAGCTGCCAGACAAGAGACAGATTCAGCAACTGATTTCAACCCTGTTGATTGCTTACTAGCGGAAACCATAATTTTCCGAAGAGTAATGCCGAATCTAGAGTCTTCACAATATAATATTCACTGTACCTAGGATAGAATCAAAATTATTCAATATAATAAAAAAGGAAGACAAATATTACAGTTTCTCAAAAGAAAAATAATTAACAGAGAATAACCCCAAATGACTAGATGTTAAAATTAGCAAATAGGAATTTTAAGATAGATATCACTACTATCGTCAATAATGTAAAAGAAACATACTTCCAGTCATAGAAAAGATAGAAAAGGTCTACACATAAACGATAAAAAAAATGAAAATACCAAAACTTAAAGAATACACAGGGAATTAAAACAAAAAACCCATTCACTTAAATAATTTTATTTAGAATGGTGATCCAGTGAACTTGAATAGACACAGTGACCAGAATAGATCCAGTGAAACTGAAAATAAGTGAACTAAAATCATCTAATCTGAAGAAGATAAAAACAATGACTTAAATGAAACCTAATCTTTGGGAAAGCATGTAAAGAATTCATAGATGTGTAATTGAAATTCCAGACAAGAGGAGAGTAATAATGGGACAGGAAAAATATTTAAGGAAATGATAATCAAAACGTCTAAAATTTGGTGAAGGATATAAATTTTCAGAACCAAGAAGTTCATCAAACCCTAAGCAGTATGAATAAATGTAAACTATTCCCTGGCACAAAAATTGAAACAATTTTTAATTAAAAGCAAAGAGAAAGAGAAAATCTTGAAAACCCAAGGAGAAAATAACATAATACATAGAGGGGAAGACAAATCTATACTGCCAATGAATTTTTATCAAAAACTATGGAGGCTAGGAGATGTCTGACTGAACTCCTTAAAGTGCTGAGAGAAAAAACTATCAACCCAGAGGTCAATATCCAGCAAAAATATTCTTCAAAGATAAAGTGAAATAAATACACTCCTAGATAAACCCAAGTTTAGAGTTGTTACTAGATTTCCAGGAATATATTAAGTCTCTGGAAAGAAGCAGAGTTCAGCAGAAATGAGAGCTATCTGAATAAATATAAAAGACAACATTTTTTTTCATTTCTTTAAAATAAAAAGGGTCATTTAAAATAAAAATCATAACAGTTTCTTGTGGGCTTTCTGATGTATGTAGATATATTACATAAGATAACTATAACATGAAACATAAATGGGGCTTAGTTAAATGATCCAAAGAGTTACACAATTTTATGTATTTTATGTATGATGGTACAATATTAACTCTAAGCAGACTGTGAACAATTAAAGATGATTTTTGTAATCCCTAGATCAGTCACACACACACACACACACACACACACACACACACACACACAAAACCCAAATAGTTTTAACATAAAAGCCAATGGATAAACTGGAATTTTAAAGTTATTCAGATCACTTGGAAAATATATTAGCAATAAATTTTGACATATTTTAGAATTCTTATTTGTGAACCACCTGATGATTGACACTTATATAGTAATTATATAGCAAAACTTCACTTCTGAATGAAGTTTGAAAACCGATGAATACACTAACAATGTTTGACCATATCATTTTATACTTACTCGAGTTTTACATCTTAAAATTGTATACACTTTATTGTGGGGCTTATTACTATTTTATTTTGCAAATGTTGCTGCAGCTGTAAAGACTGTGTTTTAGTCATTCAGTCCTCTTCTTTTTTCTCTCATAAACACAAATACCCATGTGGAGTTAAGGCTTCTGATTTTCCTTCAGCGCTCTTTGCAATAATGTTACTGCATATCTATCTCAAATAGCAATTTACCAGTACTACACAGTGTGCTCAAGAGATTGGTTAAGAAAACAGATTACAGCAACCTTCGGGTACTTCAAGGTTAAGTGATTTGACCTTGGTCACAGGAAAGATAAATGACAGTACTAAGAACCGTATCTGGCCAACATAAGGAGCTTATTTTAAATCTATTCTTCAATGTTAGTTTCTAAATCAGAGTTTTTACTTTACAAAGTAGAAGGAAAATCATCAAAGGGGTAACTTAAATTAAAATTTGTATAATTCAATTTTGTTGTCTTATATATTTCAATTTTCTGAAATGATATAGTTCTTTTGCATTAATGAAATAAAATGGATAAAATGGATTCTGGACAATGTCACTCAACAAGTGTTTATCCAGGTGGATGACTGAGAAACAATTATTTGAGAACCACAGTAGATTAAGCCCCTTGGTTGAAAGAGTCTGAAAATTTGGTCAAGAAGCAATGCTCAATATTCTCTAGCTCTCAAGAGATAAGATCAGTTAGCATAGTTTCCCTAGAGTCTTTTTATTTATTTGTTCATTCATTCATTCACTCATTCATTCATTAATTCATTCATTCATTCAGTTATTCATTCTAACAAGATACACTTTAAAAATTTGGTTTCTGGAAATGAGCTGAGATAAATAAATTTTCAGAATCACAGAGAAGAGACTATTCACGTGCCTTGACATGAGAACAAAATGAGGATAGAGTGTGTTGTCACTATTACAAATATCAACTACATTCTTCCTTCAAGGTGTGTTTTCTAGAATCCATTTGGTGATCCAGGGCATATTTACCTGGGATAAATCACACTCACCTTCATACTCTTTCTCAAGGGGTCATCAAAAAAGAGTGATTAATGTCTAAGAAATTTTCAGAAACTTTTTTGTGAATGTAATCATCAGTAAGAAAACATTTTCTGGACATTTTCTAAATATATAATTCTCATTTTACTCTAATAATCCATCATTGATCTGTGCTGTTTCACAGTGCATGCTTTATACTTCCCACAACAGAGGCCAAGGGGATATGTAAATAATTTTACTGTCTTATCCAGAGGGTAGAAACATGACCTAGACAGGGCCAGGCAATGCTTTCCCAGAGCAAATGAGGCAAAAGGTAAAGGGATGCTTAGGTTTTCACTTGTGCGAACAGTATTAATGATGCCCTGAAGTTAAGGTGGTATGTTGGCCAGGTTGTTTCTGTTTCTTATTCCTTTATCCTACCTTGTTTCCATGGTTTCTGCCTAATTCACTGGCCTGATTCTCTAACTTATTTTGAGTGTTCCAATAAATTCTATTTCTGCTTAAGATAGCCACAGTGAGCTTTCATGTCTTGCAATCAAGAACTTTGATAACAACAACAAAAAATCTTTACTATATAAATAAGTATGGACTTTAGACTTTTCCATAACATCTGTGGATTTTAAAATCGTGTGTATAGCCTTTATTTTTTTCCAAAACCTTATTACTGTTTCTGAGTCATCTGTCAACTTACTTTTTAATTTCTGTTTTGTAAAACAGAGAAGCATACATTTGTTGTTTCCATGATCAACCTTTAAGTAGCCAAGGCCTTTTAGCTTCCTAATGTAGCACAAAATAAGATAAAGATGTGGATATCTATTATTGTGTTAATGCCTTGAGTGCCAGATGGTAAAAAAGAGACACTTTTTGCAGAAGCCAAGGGCTTGAATAGTAAGGACTACACAGAAGACAGAGAAAACTCCTCAATTATTTCCACATTTCTGAATCCCCTTCCAATTTCAGCTTGATTAAAGCACACAGCTACTGTTGCTATCACAGGGGAATACATTTGTTGCTGTGTTGTTTATATATATATATATATATACATACAGCGTGGAGCCCAGTGCAGGGCTTGAACTCACAACCCTGAGATCAAGACGTGATCAAGAGTCAGATGCTTAACTGACTGAGCCACCCAGGCACTCCCTGTGATGTTTACCCTTAATTAGAAGGGGTGTGTTTTTAGAGATTTCCTCCTAACTTTATGGTGTGAGCTATTTTTTTAGTGGTTATATTAAACTCTACATCTTAACTTGAGATTTATCATTTGATCTCTGTCTACCATCCAAAAATCAGAAACAAAAAATTCTTTAAAAAAGAGTTTATAAATTATCAACTATAGTTTGATTAAAAGCACAAGAAACTGCTGCATGACAATAGATCGTGTTTATTATCTAATTGCAGGATGGAACATGAGAGTATGAGTAAACAAAACAATTTTGCATCAGTTTACTGTGACAGATTCAAGGACCTGATTAAAAAGCAACTAATTTCAATTTGAAACCAAATTCAACACACATCAGGTAGTCAATTCCGACCATTTTAGAAGTAGGAAAGAAAAACATATCAATGACATTTTAGAGACAATTTTTCAAGTAATGCCATTGCGGGCCAAGGTATGCCTTCCTTAGTACTTCCTTATCCACATGTGTTTATTAAGGAGGATGCTAAAAATTAAGACAAATATATTACTGATAAAGATGGATGTATTTGTTACAAGAAGACAATTTGCGGACAAAACAAAACAAAAATTGGAAAGGGAATCTCTCCTCCATGAATTTCCTCCTAAAATAAAATTCTACATTATTAAAGAAGTAGCACATATTTTGGTGGGTTCCTAGTAGTAGTGTTTGCTTTAAGTGCAATGCAATATGTATGTTCTGGGAGATGTTGAACAGAAAGATAATTCTTATAAACTTGTAATTATAATTCATCTTTATGAAAACTTAGAACTTAAATAAGTTTGTCTATATTTGTCTATTTTTAATGTTTTCTGTATATTTTTAATTGCTTTGATTGCTTTTTAAAATATAAGCTGGAAGGCTGACATATTTGATTATTGAAATAAATTTCCAAAATGTTAAATAATCATTAAGTACTATTAATAATTATTAGTGAACAGCATTTGTTAATGATGTCAAAAACACATACATGTCTATAATTTATACTGATTTATTAGCAGAATTATAGATGTTATTTCATTATTTCTTAATACTTACAAATTAGAATTCTTGTGATAATTTATCCTAAAAATCTCATAGACTCTCTCACTTACCAAAGAAATACCTATAATTGTTTTAAAACTTTTTTTACTTAAAACTTTGATGAGGAGAGACCAGATCATTCCCAACAGTATTGTCTAAATGAAAGTTGCATAATAAAGTTTTGAGGAATGATTAATGTAAAAATGTAAAAGCAACATAACTTAAAGTGGTTAACCATAATTTTAAGGAATATTAGAATGAATCCCTCATTTAACTCCATCACTCTGATGTCCATCATGGGGAAATACTGGGGAATTAGAAGAAGAATACATTCTCTTTTCACAAAGATATTACAAGCTAGTAAAGAGGTAAAGTAGATACATGAGGTAGTTAAGTAGAAATATAAGATACCCATACCAAAGCTATTTTATGAAGATGATTCTAAGTGGACTTGAAAGACTTGAAGAAAGACACAATGAAATATACGTGTCTTGAGATAAGCTAAGCTATATTGGGAAAACCGATATAAAGAGAGGAGGCAGTTTATTCTAGAGCCAGGTGAAAAAAAATCAAGACTAGGGAGCAAACTGCATGTGATTTTCTGTGTTTTTCCCAAAACAAAGAGAATGAGATTTAAGTGTTTTTCAAAGTACAATAGAGGTTTTGAGGGTCTCTATGCACATAGTATATAGACTTCCTAGAGAATTGATTAACCCTGATTCTTAGCTGTGTTAATAAGAGGATGATTGAAATAAATTTGAAAAAAGTAAATCAAAATATATACACATTAAATCAAAATTAATAGTGTTAAAATGGTTTTATGATGGAGCTAGTGTACCTATAGGAAGTGAGCATTAGAAGAGCATTATGATCACTGTTTTCTAAATTAAACCCTCAAAAAGCAAGGAGGGGATAATATTATTGTGGCTATAAGCGAGATTAGGGGCATGCTTCATACATTGGCTATAGGAACAATATTTTTGTTTTAATTATAGGAGTCATATTGTTAAAATTCAAATCACAATAAATAAGTTACCTTAGTAAAAATCACATATAAGTAATTTCAGTGTTTAGTTTGTTTGTTTTGTAATCTTGTGCTGCTCTGGGGAAAAAAAGTCTTGGGTATGGATGACTCTGTTTTCCCTTTCTACCTAAAGTAGAAGAAGTTATGTTAGCATTACTGTCCCTGTGGTGACATTATGAAGTGTCCATTTTATTTTTTATTTTTTTAAGATTTATTTATTTATTTGAGAGAAAGGGGAGAGGGGTGGAGGGAGAGGGAAGGGAGGGAATCTTAAGCAGACTTTCTGCTGAGCGCATAGCCCAGCAGGGCTGGATCTGAGATCTTGGCCTGAGCAGAAACCAAGAGTCAGATGCTTAATCGAATGAGCCACCCAGGTGCCCCATGAAGAGTGCACTTTAAAAGAAAAACTTTGAAAGTCAGAATTTCTCTTCAAGAAAAATATGAAGAAATGCAAAAATCTGTCAAGCAATATTTTGTTAATGTTAAAACCTTAGGTAGCCACACCCATATCAATAGTATTAGATGTTTCAAACTGAAGCTGCTGAAGAGGACACCCATATTCTAATCCAAAATTAATGATCTTGCTTAAAACAAGCAGAAAGAAGAAAAAATTGAAGGTGACATATATTTTTAATAGATTTTAAAACTTTAATTTTCTTGTAGGATAAAAAGGCACAATGGATAAATTGTCCTGTATTTCTCTACATTTCTTCAATTACAGAAATTAGCTTGATAATGACAGATATATAGTATTTTTAAGGGGCATTTACAGACTTGGAATCAATTTCAGCTATGGTTTAACTGAAGCTTATTTCAGAGGCTTTCTAGGGCAACATAACTTTAAACAGACATGGGAGGGATGAACTGTCCATCTCATTACCCAGTGGGTATGAAGTAATATTTGTCAACAATGCGCAGAAATTTGAAGTAGAAGGAAGAATTTTTCAGTAACCTTTATAAGTCCTCAGACACTGACAATCAAATGCTCATTTGATAATAGCACTGTTAGGTCTTCACAGGAGAAAGATCAGTTAACTGCACGCAAGCTCCATCCACACCACTGTTCGTCTCTTACCCATGGATGAGAGATGCTGATGTAAATCAGTCAACAAATGGGTATTTATTAGGTTCTGGTGCTGGAAGCACTTTTCTTTTTTGGTATATGGTTTCTAAGGTCTCTGTCTCTTGCAACATCTCCTTGCACAGTTACTACTATAAGGCCAGGGGGCTGACAATTCCTTCATAACCAGACCTTACCTAGAATGAAATTGTGTGACCAGAGGGAAAAACCACCACCACCACCACAAGCCAATAGCAACAAAAATAGCTCTGCCCTACGACTTGTATAGAACTTTAATCTAGTTATCTTCTTTGTATTTATCCATTTGTGGGGGAGTGTATTAAAATTCTAAGAGTGTGAGTTTAGAGGAAAAGTTTAAAGAAAACTCTCACTTACTTAGGCTTACCTCTAGCATGAAGAAAAAGATTCTGCAAAATTTAAGCTGATCTGGTAAATATATAGTGGCTTGGGAATTATCAACCATCACTAGCATCCTTCCAAGGAATGACCTTTATTGTCTATGCTTACATCCTCTACATATATTTTCTATAGAATCCAGCCTAGCGGTTAGATGCAGTCTCGGTAGCTTACTGTTTGACAATGGGATTGAGGAATTGTGATTCTGCCATCCAAAGGGGACACATGAGACTTGTATTTGTTGTGGCTGCTGGATAGTAAAAGAGTTTAGGAAGAGCCAGGGAATTGTTTGGAAAATATTTTCTGGGGACATTAGTTTTTCTGTATAAAATAATCGATTTAATAGTGAGGGTTTATAGTATTTTCACATGGGATCAAAGCTGTAGTATTATTGACTTTCATTTGAATTTTATTGGACAATATAGCATATAAAATTCAGATCAGAAAAACTTATCGATTGACTTCTCTACTGAAATATGAGGTCTTGAGGTTAGATTAAAGATTAATTAATGTTTGTCATGTTCCATTTAAGAAGCTTCTGGTTATAACAGAGAAGAGATATCATATGAGCTTTCACTGGCTAATGTGTTGATATCGCTATTGCCAAATTAATACAAAGGCCTGGATAGAGGTTTCTGAAACTGTAATTCTTTGTTCCTGAAAGATATAATAATTCTAGTTAACACCCTCCAGGTAATTATTAATAGCTTATTAATATCAATGAGATAAAGTATACTTATTTGACCTCCAGGGGAAATTTTACATTAATCTCCATTACTCACTTCCTTTGATTTCATCTCCAAATATACAGGCAAATAAAACTATGAAATATTAAGGATATGTATTTGACCACAATATAGGCACAGCTTCTACTTTTTATTCATACTTGGAGTTTGGTCTCTTTGAGAATTTTCTCTTTTATTTGTTCATGCTGCTTGCATCCGAAGAGCCCAGGGTGATTCCATCCAGAAGCTGCCCCATCCAATGGCTTAAGCCCTGGAATGAATTACCTTGTTCAAGTTTTTCTCTATCACTGGTGTAGTCCATTGAAATTGGGTTTCAGAGAGGAGGGAAAGAAGCAAAATAAAAGTTCAGTAGTAGTAAAGTCCTCTCTACGCATATGTTTACCCTGTGGTTTTTGTAAGAAGACAGTACAGAAATGTTGACAAGAAGAAAGGATTCAGAAATTCATGATCTAATGTCTGAGGTCACTCTCTGTCTCTATCCTTGTGAAATAAAAACAACAAAAGCAAATGACATCCATTCTAGAGATGAGACTTAGTATCTAGAAGAAAAGATTCTCCTAAGTTTACTTGGATCATAAAAGGTAAGTGACTTAAACCAGTTCATATTCTTTTGCATCTCTCTTTTCCTGATATACCACTACCTCTTGAAAATATTACCTTAAGCAATGGACTATGTGTGCGTTGCAAATATTTTTAATATATCATGAGCTTTTACCAACAGATTTTTTAAAACACAAACTCATAGCAGCACTAATGCACACTATAAAATTAAAACATTTAAGGCATTTAAATACAGGATGATATATTAGCAATTTAGCTTGCTAATAAGAACAACAGAGTAAACACCATTTTTTATTAAAATATGGAGGGCTCAGCTTATATTTTTAAAAAGTTCTATCAAAGAACAGGCTTCCACTATTTGAGGAAGTCCTTTTCTCTCTCTGTAATACTTTGTTTACCACCCAGCAGGCAGCTTTGCTAGAGAGACGCATGGAGCCATAAGGCAGTAAAGGAAGAGGCAGCAGACAGAAATGGACTTGAAAACCTGCTGGGGGAGCAGATATGGCTCCATATCACAGTGGGGGGTGCATGCATATGATCTTTCTTTTTTCAAATGGATGAGTCCACAATTTTAATCAGATTGTTAAAGGTTCTTATAATTCTCTCCTATCAACCACCAATAAAGACTAATGACCACTGTTTTAGAGATTTGTATAGCTCTCCAAAAATAGTGCTTACTGAGATGAAAAATATTTTTAAATTGCTTAATGCGTTTTAACTTTGGTAATTGTAATTCACAGGATAATTTCTCATTCACTACATATTTGTAAGGAAAATAAACCAAACACAAAAAGCATATTTTTACTTTTTTGAAAAATTTTTAAAAAAATAGTATCAGTCTTCTGTGAGCAAGAAGAGTTAACCAGTAAAATTTTAAATGAGGTCTCCTTTGTTTATAGTAAGGGACCTTCAAATATTGATTTGCCATTTATTCATCATGTAATGCAATAGAGAGGCATAAAAGAGTAATTGAAGAATTAAATCTCCGCTTCACTTCTAATTTTCCTTCTTTTGAGGTTTGTGCCTGACCTTTATGACTGTCTGACTCTAGCTTTCATGGTTTAATCATAAATAATTTGGCAATTCAAAGACAATAACATCAGACATGATGTATTTTTTTCTAAGCAATAAAATGCATTCAAAGATATCAAGGTTGAAGAGAATATAGTAAGGGGTTGGGGTTGCATCGTTATCTGGTGACAGTGTGGTGAATTAAGGCGGTGCTTACTGAGATATCCTGTTGGGTCCAGACACAGCAGGTCAGCTTGGATTTTGTTCTTTTTTTTTATTAGGTTTCTTATGATCAACCTTTACACTCTTTGAAATTGTTTTATTGGTTGTACCAGTGTGCTACATATGCATCCTGACAAAGGAGAGCAGATTTAAAGGAGACAGACCCTAAAAGGGAAGCTTTCTTGCCTGGTGAGTTTAAAACTGGTGCAAACTGGTGTTACATTACTAAGATTATTTTCAGTAATAATTAGAGAACCCAGGAGAAATACTTACCTTATTTGGATATCTTTACACCAAAGGTAGGATACTGAGACAATTTTTAAAATTGTCTCCAGTGCTTTACAAAACTCCTGTTCAATATATATTGTCTTTTACAATAATATAAACATTTGCTCGATATTCATTAATAAAAGAGTCCCCATAAAAAGTTTAGTGTCTAAAACTCAAAATCTCTTCTGTTGAATAACTAGTATCATCATTAAAGCAAATATATGCAACTTACTATGTACAGTCATTGTCTTATATGTTTTGAATGAATTATTTTATACACGTGTGCACTCACACACACATGCACAAATGAATCCCTTGAGAAAAGAATTAGTACTACTTTAATTTTCCAAAGAAAAGTAAGACACAGAAGGATTAGAATTAGTTAAGTGGCAGAGTTGGTTTAAGAACATAGATCATCATGTGCTACAGTCTATGCTATTAATCATTACGTTAACATAAGTTATCTTTTGTTATCCTGTATATATATTTTTTGCAACAGCTTTATTGAGCTATAATTGACATATCATACAATTCACTCATCTAAAGTATACTCTTCACTTTTTAAAATTATATTCACAAAGTTGTGCAGCCATCATCACAACAAATTTAGAACATTTTTATCACCTCCTGGAAGACACCTTTCCCACTTTAGTTATCTCCCTCTAAATACCCTTTAGGCAACCACTGATCTGCTTTTGTCTCTCTAGAGTTCCCTTTCGTGGACTTTCCTGTGAAAGTCATGGTCTTTTGTGACTGACATCTTTCATGTAACAATGTTTTTGAGGCTAATCTGTATGGTATTATTTATAAATACTTCATTCCTTTTTTATGGCCACATGATATTCCATCATGTGGATGTACTACATTTTGTTCATCAGTGGATGGACATTTAGGCTGTTTCCACCTTTTGGCTATTATGAATAGTGTTGCTATAAATATTTATGTACAAGTTTTTACGTGCAGATATATTTAAATGGTTGTTGGGTATATATCTAGGAGTGCAATTGTTGATTGTAGACTGTTGTATGAAGTGGCTGCAGTATCTTACATTTTCACTAGCAGTGGAAGATTGTACTGACTTCTCCATCTGTGTGTAACACTTGATATTATTGGACGTTTTTATTCTTCCATCCTAATGGATACCTACTGGAATCTCATTGTAGTTTTGATTTCTATTTTTCCATTTACAAATGATGCCAAGCATCTTCTACTTATATCTTTTGCCCATTTAAAAAAGTGAATAGATGATTAGTGCAGTTTAAGGTTTACAGAAAAATGGAGCAAAAAGTACAGAAAGTTCATATATACCTCCTCTAAGCATGCAAATGGTTCTCCCTATTAATATCTTACGTTAATGTGGTGTATTTGCTATAATTAAGGAAACAAAATTCATGATTATTGGCTAAAAGTCTATAATTTCTATTCCATTAATTAATTAACAAATAATTAATTCCATTAATTTATATGTCTATTCTACTCTAATACCAAACTGTCATGCTTACAGTTGCTTTGTAGTAAGTTTGGAAATTAAAAAGAGTGAATTCTCCAACTTCATTCTTCTATATCAAGATTGTTTTGGCTATTTTGTGTCCGTTGAGTTTCAATATTAATTTCTGAATCAGCTTGCTAATTTCTTCCAGGAAGCCAGCTGGGATTCTGATAGGGATCCATTGAATCTATGGGTTAGTTTGGAAAATATTGCTATCTTAACAACATTAAGTCTTCAGATCTATGAACATGGATGTCTTTCCATTTATTTTGCTTTTTAAAAATTACTTTCCATCGTGTTTGTAGTTTTCAGAGAATGTTTTGCACTCTTTTTCTAAAAATTTTTCCTAAGTATTTTATTCTTTCTAATCAAATTGTTTCCTTAATTTTATTTTTGGTTTGTTCATTGTTATCTTAATACTTTTTTCACTTTAAATTTGCATCTTGAGAAGCAATATGTTGGTATATATTAAAGCTAATTAACACATTAATTGATGTCTTGAGTCAGATTTGATAGGTACTGGCATTTTTAGAGATTTAGCTTAAAAGCAGTAAATAAATAATATAAAGGAAAATAGAACAAATAAGACAATATATAAAATATAAATAAGGGATATTTTTTTAAAATATTTTATTTATTTGAGAGAGAGAGAGAAGTAGGGGAGGAACAGAGGGAGAGGGACAAGCAGACTCTGCGCTGAGTGCAGAGCCCATAACCTGAGCTGAAATCAAGAATCAAAGCCTTAGGGGCACTTGGGTAGCTCAGTCGGTTGGACGAACCACTCTTGCTTTGGCTCAGGTCTGATCACAGAGTCTTGAGATGGGGCACCATGGCTGGCTCTGCGCTCAGTGGGGAGTCTGCTTGTAGTTTCTCTCTCCCTCTCCCTCTTCCCCTCCTCACTACTCTCCCTCTCCTTCTAAAATAAATAAAGAAATCTTAGGGAAAAAAAGAGTCAGATGCTTAGCTGACTGAGCCACCCAGGCAACCCTAATGAGGGATATGTTTTAATGTAAACAGATAACACAATGTCGTTGTTATAAGGTCATATTTAGGTATATGAAGTGTTTTGAAAAGAGTAAAATAATTTTATTCTTCTTTGAAGAAGAGATCTTCAAACTGATTTTAGAGCACTAAAAAATTATTATACTCAGGCCTCAGGATTTAGGAATCCTACTAATTCCTAATTTTAATTTAACTACTTACTCAATTTTCAAGGAAGTATTTTACCTGAAATATTAGGCCTGAAAAATTTTTAATACATTTTTGTTTATTGTGTATTAGTAAATTCCAGTACTAATGTATACGCCTATCAGTAAGTGACGCATTATTAAATATGCATACAATAATCTGCCTGCTGGCCATTATAATGAACAAAGTAGAACAGGTATCTGTTGAAATGAAAATACCTCCAAGCTATTAAGAGAAATTAGCTGATGTGAATAGTCTGTGCATATGTGTTTGTTTATGTATGTATGTTGTTGTTATCTACAAGTATCATCTGTGCAGTGGTATTTGAGGCTATTTTGTTCTCATACTTTTTTCTCTTCTGATAAATTAATAAAGCAACAGACAATGAGAATTTCAAGCTTTGCTTTGTGAAAAAAATACTATATGTATATATATAGTATATATATGTATATATGTATATGTAAAGTACATATGTACATATGTATATGTAAATATGTATATATATATGTATATGTATATGTAAAATTTAATTCAGATTGAAAGTGAACTGCTGAGAAGAATCTGCCATAAGATCTCATAACTACTAATACCTTTCTTCTTTCTGAGAGGATGAAAATCTTGGGGAAAAATTTTAACTGAGCTATAATAAATATAATCTATATCATATATTTAATTTTTTCTCATTTTATCCTAGGTCATCTATATAATTGATTCAGGTTTAAATCTTTAAAATTGTTCATTATATTTGAATATATAGAAATATGTAGATACTCTAACAGTAGAGTTAGATAATTTCTGAACAGTAGATAATTTCTGAACTGAAAACACCTGATACAAAGGAACTGATTGGCCCTATTTAAACGCTAATTAGTGAGTCAGCCAGAACTACCTGGATGCTGACAGAAGATGCCAGATTCCTGGATTAAAAACAAAGTAATCATATGTTTGTAGGTGTTCTGGATTCCTAAACTCCTAGGTCCCACAGGGCAATATGGAGGGTCAACGGAAGCTGGACATTCAGTGGGATGCACCATTGGAAAGGGACTCTGAACATAGGAGGCCCACAAGTTATGACAAGCAAGAAGCAAGCCAGGTCTTTGTGCAAAAAGAGACATTATTGTATCCTTCCAAAATCTGAGCTATATGAACAATCCTTAAAAAATGGCCCAGCCTAAAGCTATTAGGGCCTTGTAATTCCAATATAAAAGAAAGATGTTTATGAGCACAATGAGTTAATGGTGGGCTTCCAACAATTCACCCCGGGTCATACACTGCCTTGTGTTCTAAAATATTCTCACATCTGACCAATATTATGTGACCAACAAAGGCTGAAATCAAATCCTTTCAACTGGTCTTATACAGAATTTAACTAGGACTCCTATCAACAAGTTTCTAAGAATGAAGATGGCAACTGTCTTAGCCCATTCTGGCTGCTATAACAAAATACCATGGAGTGTGTAGCTTATAAACAACAGAATCTGTATCTCACAGTTCTGGAGGCTGGAAGTCCAAGAGCAGGGTGCTAGCATGGTCAGGTAAGGTCCCTCTTCTGGGCTGCAGTCTTCTTTTTGTGCCCTCACATAGTCAAGAGGCAGGGGAATCTCTCATGCCTTTTTTTAATAAGATCACTAATCTCATTTATGAAGTCACTAACCCGCTTCCTAATACTATCACACGGAACATAGGATTTCAACACATGTGGATTTGGGGAAGATACAAATATTCTACTTATATCACTAATATACAGTATTTTCCTCAATCATGCCCTCTGGGATACATGCCTAACCAGAGAGGGAAAATATCAAATAAGTCATTGAGTCTACCTTAGAAAACTAGGAAGTTTTCTCATTGTATTTCTGTTTTGACCTTCTATTTGCCTCAAGGCAATAATCCAGATACATTAGGATTTATTATAGATTGCACTGACTGCCTTGGCCTGCAAGGGTGAAATCTAGGGTAATTCTATCATTCATAACCACTCTGGGCAGTGAATTAGGCTGAGCTGAATGCCTCCCAAGGCCAAGGTGGTGTCATTGATAATGTAAGCTAACATCAGGGAAAAATTCTTACTACATTTTCTAATTGGAAGATCCCTATCAGAGCAATTAACTCCTAGAGAGTATGCATAAATAATGAGTCAGTTATCATTCTGGGGAACTTCCCCAAATAACTAAGGGTCACCTCATGTTGGCGAGATTTGTGGAGTTGTCTGAGAGATACTAATGGGAATTCCTTAAAAAATGTAAAGATCGTTTATGACCACAATAATGTGCAATCTATTATGGCTTTGAAGCAAGAAAGTTTGTCCCAGGCTTCCACACAAGAAGTACAGTCCTGGTGGTAAACATGACAGCCCCAGAATGAAAATGTAATTTTGATGACTAGGCTTTTCCAAGTAGAAATTTCTTCAGTTGGAAGGGGAAGGGAGGCTTGATTCCAACTGGTCCCATTAGAGAACATATCCTTACCATGGGCATCTACATTTATGACCCAGAATTTCTGATTAGCAGCAGGGAAGTTTTTGTCCCTACAGTTCAGAAATGACTTTAATCTGCCAGTCTATAATATCCCAAATGGCAGACCAAACAGCTAAGCAATAGACAACTGCCTAGGAGATAATAAAAATGTCCCAAAGTTCATCAAGGGTAGACTTGGCCTGGCTGTGAACAATTTTCTGAGTTCTGCCAACTCAGAAAAGAGACCATATTGGCGCTTGGTTATACATAGCGGGTGCTGATTTTGCACAGATGGTTTTCCATAGCAGTACAATGCACACCATCATATTTCAACATAGATGAGCAATCAGTGGACCAGGCCCAGGCATTTAGGGAAATCTCTGTGAATAGAAAGCCTCATTGAGCCAGCAGTTTTGCTTAAGGCAGTGAAGTGAAAGATAAGGATTTCCCTAAAGGGGTAGCTTTCACTTTTTAATGCAAATCTGAGATGCTGCCAAGACCAAGTCAGCTGCTGTCTTGAAAATACGATTTCTATTTGACAATCAAGACTAGTAGAGCCTTTCCTGCACAGTTATTTGTTGAGTCTGAAGTGACCACAACAAAATGTGGATATCAGGCTGGAGATTCACAGACCTGCATGTGGCATTCATTCAGCTAGTTCAAAAACAGTATATTTTGTGGTTACATCAGAAAGGTGACACCTTTGTTTTGGGAAATAGCTTCTCTGAGTATTTAGGCTCTAAATAATGTTCTAAAGTATTGTCTTTTTCCTCCTATAATTATCATTTCTCCTAGGTTATCTGGGGAAGGATAGGAAGGAAGGTTGTCGAGTGATCTACGTCTGACTATCTCTACAAGCAGCCATTCTTACAATGGGAGAATCTCCTCTGACATGGGATGAGAAAGTGCAAGCATGTAGCACATCAACTCTATCATCCCTTTAGCTAAGGGGGTCAAAACAATATCAGTTTAACATTTCTTCCTCACTATGGGTTCCTTCCAAGCCACATCTGTTGAATTTGGGTGACCTTCCTCCTATAAAACCTGGTAAGATAGTAATTGGGGCACTTGATTCCACCAGGGCCACAAAAATTTATGTTCCTCTATCCCTTTACTGGGAGTTTCCAGAATGCTTGATGCTGATGCATAGCTTTCACTCTCCCCATTGGAAACATGGAAAATGAATATTTATTTTTCTATAGAGAAGATGAGTTCAGGGGTAAACAGAAGGATCAGGATCAGGAGACACAAATACACACACAGAAATTTACACAGAGTCTTTTTCATCAGCATTAGAAAAAATTTGAGACTACAAAAGGTTAATACTAGTCAATGCTTAATCTTTTGGTTTCCAGAGTAGTTTACTTGTCTTGTAAAATCAGCCGAAGCTCCCTGATAGAAGCCAGGACTCATGTTGACAACTTTGAGAGGTTTTACTGCCATTGCAGCATTGGTCTAAGTTTGGCATGAGAAACTACAAGAGAGGCTAACCAGAAAGGCAGACTACCTGCTGTCATTTCTTCTTACTGAGCATTGTATGTCTTAAATTTGCATGCTCCAGGTAAACTTGCTAATATTCTGGTGGTGTGACTATAGCAGTCATGAATTCCTCTCACGTCATGCTCACTGTAAATGTGTATCTCTGTGAATATTGTTAAAGATTGTGGAGACTTTCTTCAACTCTGGAAGGGTCTCATTGCTAGTTATTCCAATATGGCTGGCAGACCAGTTAGTGTTCATGTTATAGGAGAGTTGCTTTTGAGCCCATCACCTGTTATTTTCCCTCCTTGCCACAGGCAACAAATTGGAGAATTAGTTTTTGGCCAAATAATCATATAATTTAGTCAAGATATCTATCACTGGTTCTCAAAGATTTCCTCAAAGTCCATAAACTGATATTTTTCCAAATATCAAGTATCCCATCCTCCTCACCAGAACTGTGGGGGACTGACTACTTTACTCACAAGTTAGTAAGATACCTTGCTGCGGTTATACAGATGCCGACCGAGGACCCAAGTCTTCTGGGTCAGAAACAAAGAACTTTATTACTCCCTAAAAAATAACAGCCAGAGTATCAGCATAGTTGCACATTAACCTGGAAAGCCCGATATAATCTGCATGAATAGTGGCTGACTCATAATAGTGCAATGAGCTTAATTGCTGTTGTTTTTATGGCAAGTATTGAGTAAAAGTATTCTTTGTGTGGAAAGAGGCATAATATGACCTCTTAGAATTGGTAGTTGTGTAAACAATCCTTAAAAATGGTCTTGGGTGAGGGGAGATCAAGGCCTTGTAATCATGAAATACTCTGCAAGATGTATGCAAATAAAAGAAGCCCATAGAGGACTGCCTCCAAACACTGTTTAACTAGTACCCAAAGTACCCAAACATTATCAGCACCCCAGAAACTATCTAAAACTATCTAAAAAGAATTGACTAGCATATTCTCATTTGTTTCTGATTTTATTTGCTGGAACTTATAGCGATGATACCCATCCATATTATATGTTATCGTAGATTGTTCATTCTTTTTGCTGAACAGTATTAAATTTGGAAATACAGCACAACAATGTATGTATCCATCCTATCACTGATGTGCATTTAGATATTTTCCAGCAGGAAGTTGTTATGAGTAGTTCTGACCTGATCATTCCAGTGCATGGCTTTTGATGAACATACTTACACATTCTTTTTGAGTATATACCTAGTAGTAAACTCACTGTGTCTTAGAACATGCATTCAGCCTAACAAAATTCTAAAGTGATTGTGCTAATTTAAATTCTCTACCAACAGTGGTATATGAGAATAACATTTGCTCAAGTTTTGCATTTTTTATCTTTTTCATTTTAGCCATATTTGTGGTTATACAATATTATCATATTGTTTTGATTTGCACACCCTCGATGACTATACCCTTGAGTATTTTATTGGCTATTTATATGTTCCCTTATGTGATATAATGCTCGAGTTTAAACTACATTTCTATTAATATTTTTTGTCTTTTTTCTACTAATTTCTGTAAGAATTTTGTGAATTTTTCTGAATCAAGTCCTTTGTTAAATATAAATATATTTTGCACACATGTTCCGTTCTGATAGTTGCCTATTTACTCCTTAGTGCTATTTTTTGATGACCAGAAGTTCATAATTTTTAAATAGTGTTACACATACACACAAATAAATGTACCCATCCCTCCAACTCCCCATACACATAGGCACTGTATATCTTCTTCAATCTTTGTTTCAAAATCTTGAAGTTATTAGCCTGTGATTTTTTAATAAGCTTTTGTTTTAACATTTACAATTATATTAATCATTCATCTGGCTATGTAAGTGTCACAAATTACTTTTTTCCAGGTGACACAGCACCATTTATTGAAGACTATCCTTTCCCTACTGTGTGAGGTGTTCTCTTTGTTATAAAACAAGTGACCCTTTATATGCAAGTCTTTTCTTTCTATTCTGTTCCACTATTCAATTTTTCTGTTCTTGCACCATCACCTTTCTGTCTTAATTATCTCAACTCATAACAGGACGTAATATTTTGTAGTATTACTTCTTTAGCCATGCTGTTTTTCCTTTAAGATTACTTTATCTGCTCTTAGTCCAGACTTTGCATTTCCATACAAATTTTTGAATCAACTTACTTTTTTAAAGAATTTCTTTTATTTGAGAAAGAGAGAGAATGAGAGAGAGAGAGAGAGAGAGAGAGAGAGAGAGCATGAGCAGGGGGAAGGGCAGAGGGAGAAGCATGCTCCCCACTGAGCAGGGAGCCCTATTCAGGGTTTGATCCAAGGGTCCTGGGATCATGACCTGAGCTGAAGGCAGACGCCTAACTCACTGAACCACCCAGGCACCCCAGCTTTTAATTTCTTAATGCACATATAAAAACAAAGTCTGAAGAATAATATATAGCAAATTATTTGGGGGAAATTGAGAACTTTAGAATATTGAGCTTACCAATTCATGATTCTAGGATATTGTTCTATTTATTTAGCTTGTTTCATTTTTCTCAATGTTTTGTAATTTTCAGTTGAAGAAACTTTCATTATTTTAATTAGATTTATTACAATAAATTTGATGTTTTTCTTGCTAGTGTAAGTGGTAATTTAAATTTAATTTTCATTTGTCTTGGGGTACCTGGGTGGCTCAGTTAGTTAAGTGTCTGCCTTTGGTGAGGGCCATGATCTCAGGGTCTTGGGATTGAGCCCTGCAGAAGGCTCCCTGCTCAGCTGGGAGTGGGCTTCTACTTCTCCCTCTACTGCTTCCCTGCTTGTGCTTTTTCTCATTCTGTCTCTCTCAAATAAATAAATAAATAAATAAATAAATAAATAAATAAATAAAATCTAAAAAAATAATTTTCTTTTGTCTTTTCATGGTCCAAAAACCAAAGTTAATTTTTGTGTGTTCATGTTTAATTGAGGGACTGCTATATTAGCTTATTAATTTTATTGTCTTATATGTATATTCTTTTGAATCTTGAAAGTATACAATACTGTTTTCTGTAAACTAGGAAGTTTTATTTTTTCTTTCCAAGTCTCATGTTTTGCATTTATATATACTATATTGCACTGACTATACCGACATTGCAATGTTGAAGAAGAGTGGTGATGTTGGACATTCAAATCTTATTCTTGACCTTGAGAAGGTATGGTAAGTCAAGTGGTTCACTATAATATGAAACACTTTCTTGTAGAATTCTTTATCTTTCTAAGAAAGGTATTTCAAGGCTATTGTGTTTTAATATAAATGTATCAAATATTAATGTGTTTACTATTGTAAATATTTTCTGTACCAATCAATTTTGCATGTATCTATGTTCATATGTTATTTTTACCTTCTCCATTAATCAGCTGAATTATTTGATTTGAGTGATTTTCAAATATTAAATATTTTTCCCTTTCTAGATTAAATTTTACCTGGATATAATGCATTATCCTCTCTAATATATTGCTAGAATTGATTTAATAATTTCTCATAGGAACTTTGCATCTACATGCAGAATAAATGTTGGTCTTTAAATCTTTCTTTTTTGTAATGCCTTGTTGAGTTTTGTACTAAGTTAATTCTGGTTTTATGATAAGAATTAAGAAACATTTGACTTATTTCTATTATCTGGAAGAGTTCATTAGTGATAGACAATCAGTTTTGGGAAAAAAAATCAGTGAAGCTGTCAATTTCAAAACTATTTCACCGATGAAGTATTCTCAACTTAAGATGTTTTAAAAATGATTTTTAAAATTTGTCTTCATTTCTTCCTTCAGATTTGTTGTGTGTCACCCAAATTTGTTTTCATAAAATTCTTTCATCTTTTTGATATCTGCAAAATCTGTAGTGATGAATATCTTCACTTTCATTCTTAATACCAGTGTGTTAAAGAATGTTGAGTGCGTGAATTAAAGTAGTTGTCATACAAATATCATAGCTTTCTTTGTTGCTATATTTTTCAGATGAGGGTAGTTTATGCTGCAATAATACTTAAGCTTATAATGTTAGTGGCTCTACAGACATATGTTAATTTCTTGCTCATCCAAAGTCTTCTGCAGATTTTGGCGAATCTCCAGGGCCTCAAACCAAGATATCTCAATCTTGCTCCTCCGTTACCTGAACATGGGCATTCTAAATAATGCATGGCAGGAGGCAGAGATTGGTGATTTACTCTGTAACTTTCATGCTCTCAGACCACATATGATACACATATCTATCTGCCAGTTCTGTTTCACTGACAAGAACTGCTCCTATGGCTCCTTTTCATCATAAAGGGACTGGGAGGCTAGGTTTTCTGTGTATTCACAAAGAAAAGGAGGTATCAGTGAATATCATTAATGTTTACCGTGGTTGGGAGTGATAGCTTATATGGAGTATGGATATTTTATCTTGGTTTGCAAATTATTTCTGACCCCAAAATTGTCTTTTAAAAAGTTATATTTTATTCATGTGCATATACGATAATTTTTTAAATTAAGAATTTATTACTTATCATGAATCACTGGGACTTTGTATTCTGGAGTTAAACAATTTTTGCATGGATCCAAATTCAGCCAGTAGATATAAATGATTTTGCTCGTATCATGTTAAAAATATTGATCTATTATTTAAAACCAAAAATCTACATTTTTTGGCATCTCTTTAAAAGTAATTATACTAGCAATTACCTGAAACTGAGTAGCAGATGCCGTTTTTTGGATAGTTTAAAAATGCTGTTTTTAACCTAATTCTCACCATTTTTTATTTTTTATATACCACTCATTAAATCCTGGTAGCTTTTGAACTTACTGTCTCCTAGTATTCCCATGTATATTCATATATAAATATTAACCCTGTGACAATTCAGAGATATTTTTATTGCTTTAAAATTACCTGTGATTATTCTCCAGCTAAGTGCTAAATTATGAGTATAGGTAAAGAAAATGTGTTAAAACATTTTGTGCTTAGGGGTGCCTGGGTGGCTCAATTGGTTAAGCATCCCACCCTTGGTTTCACCTCAGGTGATGATCTCATGGGTCATGAGATGGGGCTTTGCATAGGCCTCCATGCTCAGTGGAGAGTCTACTTGAAGATTCTCTCCTTCTGTGCACCCCACTCATGCATGTGCATGCACTCTCTCTCTCTCTAAAATAAATAAATCTTTTAAAAAATTTGTACTTAATTGTTAGCTTGCCCAATAATGTTGGGAACATGACGAAAAGATAAAATAAATATGTATTAAATTTTATAGAAAAACTATTGTTTATATGTTAATTTTTTTCTTTCTTTTTTTTTTTAATTTTTAAATCAGTGACAAACCATCTGATAAAAAGACGAAACTACTTAAAATAGAAAATGCCATAGTGGTACTGTTCATTTTAAACTACTGATTTTGTTATCTAAAGAATTTATTTGGCAAAATGTTTGACAGAAAACATAAAAACTTATATTTCTTTATCAGATATATTGTTCAAAATATATCAAATAAACACACTTAGTTTTGTTTTGGGAATTGTTGTTTTTATTCAGTGTTTTCACGTGATATTGTATCTATAGTGTTTCCTTCATTTTATTACAGCACACTACTATGTTCAATTTTGTTGTTGCTGTTATTTTATATCAGGAACTGACTTCAGGCTGATGTAACTGGGTTTCTCTCTTTGTGTACTCTGTTTCACTGCATGCCTACTAACTTGTCTCTGATTTTTACAAGATCAATGTAACACTACAGAAAATTTGGATTCAAAAGATAATACTATTTTATATGCATTGCTCTATTTTATTCTAGAACAGAGTATTCTTTTAAATTTGTGAGGAAGACTGATGATACACCTATACTTATGAACAAACACTAGAGCCTTAAACTGAAATAAGAAAAATGACTTTGGAATATTTCTGGTGTGTCAATTCTGACATGTAGAGACCTTGGAAGTTATCACTCCTATCCTTACAACAAGAATAAGGAAAACATCCTGAAAATCAAAGACTTGTCATGGACTCATCAGACAACTGAAGTCACAAGGAAAACCACTACCTGAAACTCATAGCCAAAGTGACCTTACGGAAAGCAGAAGCTACTGGATCTGATAGTATACATAAATGTAACTTTGACAAATTGTTGGAGGCAGTGTATAGTGTGAAAGAGAAATTCCTGAGGCCACAGTTTTATGGTTTTTATCTCCTGACATTCCACATGATTTCCATGGTAAATAGTCAAGATAAAGCTCCTTGGGGCTACCATGAGCCATGAAGGCCTTTGGGAGTTCCTTATGGAAGTTCACCAAGCCAATGTCTACAGCCCCAGAGCCCACTATCTTCAGCCCGGGGCAACAAGTTAGTCTTTATTCTACTGTTTCCAAGATTCAACTGGCAACTTTGACTTCCAGGTCCTAACGGTCAGAAGAAAGCTAGGTGTGGTGCAGCTATAATACACATTGCAAATTCCAATGAACTTCTGAAGATGGTATGAAATACAGAGGAAATTCCACAGCAGATGTGAATTCCATTTGTGATTATTAGGGAAAGGAGCTCCAAGACAGAAACATGCACTCTTGGTCTACCAAAAGGGGGTTCAGATGCTTCTAGTTTCAGAAAATAGTTCCCCCTTGGGCTATTACCTCATTCCTTTCACAGGGACTGTGGCACTGTGGTTTTGGCCTTGGGAAGAGTGATGATAGTTTGTTGTACTCAGCACTGTGTATGGCCCCCAGATGGATCGACTGACCAAAGAGCAAGCGAAACAGAGTCCTACCCACGAGATTCACTTTCTCCACCTCTTCTGGCTCCCAACTCCATACCTCTTGTTTTTTTCTGGGTCTTCAGTAGTACTCCCCACCTTCTGCTCTTCTTTTATAATTATCACTTTGGTCTAACATTACCCTTCTCCTCCTACCTCTGGTGAATTGTTTGCCGTGCCCCTCTACCTCTCTCCAGGTTTCTGTGTTGAGGGACAGGGGACATTTCTGTGCCAGGTTTCTCCCTTGCCTGACTCCATCCTTTTGACGGGGTTGGGGTTAGAAAGGGACTGGGTCCCAAAATAGTTTTTGTGAACAACAAAAATACTATTGAATTATAACCCAGAATACAAAATAAATATTGAGTCCATATAGACATAAATAACTGATTCAATAAATTAAAATGGGGGAGGAAACACTAACCTTCCATACAGAATAATTTCAAATAATTTACGTAGGTACTCTCCACTCAAAGAGAGGGAGCATAATTCTCTGTTCCATAGGTGTGGACTGAGCAAGTGACTTATTTCAAAAGTGTACAATATGGAGGTAGGTGGGGAGGAAGAGAACTTTACAGTGGAGAAACCTTATAAATACCACCTCAGTCCAGTGAGTCATTGCCAACATCAACTGTCATTATGTTGCTGGTAAGCACAGTTGATAGATACGATAAAAATGGCACTTTACTTCTGTGATCTTCCCCCCAATACTCTGTAAATCCAGTCTTATCATGGGAAAAATATCAAGCAAATTCTTGAATCTTAAATTCTACACAGTACCTGAGTAGTACCCTTTTAAAACTGTCAATGACTCATGAACAAGCTAGGTTTGTGAAAATATTGCATCCAAGGGGAGCCTAAGAAAACAAATGTAAATGTAATTCGGTATCCTGGATGTGATTCTAGAACAGAAAAAGGACATTAGATAAAAAGTAAGGAAATTTAAGGATTTTTAATGGGCTTTATTTAATAATAATACATTAACAGTTGTTCATGAATTTTAACAAATGTGTACTAATATAAGATGTTAATTATAGAGGAAACTGGGTATTGCTATAGGAACTCTCTTCTCAGTTTTTTTGTAAGTCTAAAATTGTTTTAAAAATGAAATCTATAGGGGGGCCTGGGTGGCTCAGTCGGTTAAACGTCTGCTCCTGTTTCTCTCTCTGCCTGCTGCTCCCCCTGCTTGTGCTCTTTTCTCTCGCTCACTCTCTCTCTGTCAAATAAATAAATAAAATCTTTAAAAAAATGAAGTCTATAAGAGATATCACCTCACACCTTCCAGAGTGACTAAAATCAAAAGCACAAGAAAGAAGTGTTGGTGAGGATGTGGAGAAAAAGGAACACTCATGCACTGTTGGTGGGAATGCACACTGGTGCAGCCACTGTGGAAGAGACTATGGCGTTTCCTCAAAAAATTAAAAGTAGAACTACCCTATAACCCAGTAATCTCACTACTGGGTATTTACCCAAAAATACAAAAGCACTAATTCAAAGGGATGTATACACACTTATGTTTACTGCAGCATTATTTACAACAGCCAAATTATAGAAGCGACCCAAGTGTCCATTGATAGATGAATGGATAAAGAAGATGTGAGATATATATATATATATATATATATAGAGAGAGAGAGAGAGAGAGAGAGAGAGAGAGAGAGAGAGAGAGAGAGAGAGAGAGAGAGAGAGAGAGAGAGAGAGAGAGAGAGAGAGGAAATATTATGTGAAGAAAAATAAGCCAGTCAGAGAAAGACAAATACCATATGATCTCATTCATATGTGAAATTCAAGAAACAAAACAAATGTTCAAAGAAAAAAAAAAGAGAGGAAGAGGAAAACTTATAGAGCTATGAAAAATCTAAGCATTCTTTTAATTAGTAACCTAGGTTTATTTCTTTTGGATAAATGTAGGTTTCCTTAAAGGCCATATAGCTTATCAAGGAAATATTAGAAAAGAATTACACATTCATTGTAAAAAATATTTTTTTGTAATCCACTAAGCGAAATCATTTGTCATATGGACTCAGATTATTTTATGATAGAAATGAAAAGAACAGGGGGAAATCTCAATGTCCCTTTAACGCAATGTTACATTTTTAAGTATGTATTCTACGGTAAAATTTCCTCACATGTACAAAGATGTATGTACAAAATTCCTGCCTTCACTACTATAATAGCATAAAAATAGAAAACTATGTCTCTATCAATATGCGAATAATTAAATGAGTTATGGTACATTGTGCTATGAATGACAATGAAGCACCACGATGAAGTAGTGTGTGTATTTATTCATTTGCTCTGATGGGGAAATCATTCAAGGACATATTAATAAATGCCCCAAAACGGTCATAGAAAAATAAATGTCTAATATCATTGTACTCATGTAACCATAGTCCTTACAAAACTAAATGACATAAGGATAATGAAAACAAAAAAGAAAGTACTATACACAAAAATTGATTTAAAACATCACATTAGGACTGCATTTGTAGCATTTGGCAAAGTACCTAGAAACAAAAAAATAGCAGTCTTCCACAAAGGCAGGAGGAGGGAATCTCTCCGCCTTTAATTTTAGACACAGGTAAAATGCCACCTGGGGAGGAGAAGCAGTAAAAGCCATATACTCCTAGAGGAGAGGAAGAAGACACTCTTGGGCCTGGAATCGTGTACTGATACAAAGTGGAGACCTGCTACCACTATGAGAGTTAGCAACATCCTCCTGCCCAAGACCACGCAGAGCTTCAAGGCAGAGACTACTGCCATGGGAAGAAAGGCACTGAGAAAACCCTACCCATCGTTCCCCGGAACATAGACCGTGCTTGAGACTAAGGCAACACCAGTTAAGTCAGAGAACCCTCCTGCCTCTTCTTTGAGTCTTGGACTAAGTAACAAGCAACAATACTTTACTTCTGGGGAATATGCTGCAATTCATGGATACAGGACCTACAGATTGTTGGAACAGGAAAACTTAGAAAAATCCTCTGGCATGATAGACCGTACCACAAGCATAAAGTAGACTTAGCCTATTGCTGATAGAATCAGTCTGTGGTGCACTGAAAATAACTATAGCAACAATGAAATACAAATTCAACTCCAGACTATATGGACTATACCTCTGTGACCTGAAGTAACTAAAATATTTTGCAGTGAATAAAAAAACACAATATATCAATATGTATTTGAGGGGTCTGCCTCCTGGTGAAAACCTATAGGTTCTTAAGGCTAGTTTTTCAGGTCTGACCGCACACAATTATAAAAGGTTTACCTGACAGTCCTCCCAGGAAAGCTGCTCTCCCCACACGTGGCTTGGTGCATAGCCAGTACATTGCACTCTGTGAAGGAAGCTGTAGTCAAGAATTCAGGCCCTTTGGCCTACCATGCTTTCTGCATGTCTGTACTCCTAGCTTTGGCGCCTCCTAGATCTCTATCTGAGTCCTTGGGCCAAGAGGTCTTCAGCTATCTCTGCTGAGGCTTCCTTGTGTGTGTGCCAGGAGGTGGCAGCAGTTAGGGGAGTAACACTGAAGACACTTCTCCCCAACATAAATACCCAATACTTTCCACTACTAATTTCCCTGTCTCACTC
>NW_024423344.1:53785134-53852461 GCF_017311325.1 Ursus maritimus
CTCAGCACAGGATCCAAAACCTGCCAGAACCTTTTACTGGGACTTCCTCAATAGTGAGATAACCCTCCTCCCCCCTGGTGTTGACCAAAATGGAACAAGATAGGTCAGTGTTTTCTCCGATTTTAGACTCTTGGTTATACTGTCTCAATAACTGATTAAAGTCTTAACTATTTAATTTTTAACTATTTGTTTAACTGGCTATTCTGACACCTGGCAGTTCAAATCTCTCTGCCAGTTCAGCTGATTTCCTGACAATATTAAAGATGATATATGGAATTATCACATTACAAATATTTTTTTGTAAAAAATATCATTGTCATGTAAAAGGTAATTTAGAAATAATCTAGACAAAGACAAATATATTGATATTTCTGAAATTTTCTGTAATTAAAGTTTCATGTTAGAAAATTTAAAAATTGTTCTTTCCCAAAATATCCAAAATATGCAATAAGTACATATGTAAGTAATTTATAATGTTGTTCCTGGAAAAGATATTAGAACATTGATGGATTTTAAAAATGTATGTCAATATTTAATATCTTTCAGGACTAAGGAATAAACTTTAAACAACTTTATTTTATCTTTTTTAAAGACTTTATTTATTTGGCAGAGAGAGAGAGCACAAGCAGGGGGACAGACAGAGGGAGAAGGAGAAACAGGCTCCTCACTGAGCAGAGAGCCTGATGTGGTCACCCAGGTGCCCCCTAAACAACTTTATTGAGAAGTGATTCTTTTTTTTTTTTAAGATTTTATTTATTTATTCAACAGAGATAGAGACAGCCAGTGAGAGAGGGAACACAAGCAGGGGGAGTAGGAAAGGAAGAAGCAGGCTCATAGCGGAAGAGCCTGATGTGGGGCTCGATCCCTTAACGCTGGGATCACGCCCTGAGCCGAAGGCAGCGCTTAACCGCTGTGCCACCCAGGCGCCCCTGAGAAGTGATTCTTAATCTTGAAATATCAATGACATGCACATGTTTAAACATTATTTGTTTTATAATGTTAATTAGCAATGATAAGGCTAATATGAAAATACTACATTTAAAATAAATTGATTAATTTGAGATTATAGGTTTTCTCCAATATTTGAACATAATAGATTGTAAGACAAGAATATTAAATAATTAACATATTGTTTTTGATATTCTAGTGAAGCCATTTCCAGGTATCCTTTTAATAAACCAGATAAAAATAGAATATTAAAAAAAGCAGGTTGTATCAGGTATTAAAAATACTACAGGGACATCTGGGTGGCTCAGTCGGTTAAGTGCCTGCCTTCTGCTCAGGTCATGATCCCAGGGTCCTGGGATGGAGCCTTGTATTGGGCTCCTTGTTCATCAGAGAGCATGCTTCTCCCTCACCCTCTGCTGGCTGCTCCTCCTGCTTGTGCTCTCTCTCTCTGTGTCAAACAAATAAAATCTTAAAAAAAAAAAAAACCTTCAAAAAAAAGAGATATTCAAATTAACAGAAAAAAATATTTGAAAAACATGATTACAGATTTTTAAATATTAAAAATAATATTAAAGTAATGCATCCATGAAGGCATTTTTCTCACTTCCATGGTGTAAAGATTTGTGATAGAAAAAATATATCTGTGAATACAGAATTTTTTGAAGTACATTGATAAAATTCACATTTTTATTAAACAAGAATGGTTTTATGCATGTATTATATCTTAAGTGTATATCTTTCTTGTTTCACAACTCTATATATGTGTGTGCATGCAGCTGAAGGTTTGTACATTGCTATGATATTATAGTTAATAATTTAAAAATGTAGAGGGTCATGATATAGATTAAAATTTAATTTTTGCCACTTACGTGTCATCTTGGGGAATTGACATTTATTTAACCTAAGTCTTCATTTCTTATCTATAAAATGAGAGTAATAATAGTACCTAACACATTGTGTTACAAAGATTATGTAAAATATATAATACATATGTGTGACTCTTAACTGTTTTTGGTAAAGAGAAAAAGAATACTTTGTTCTTTATCTTCCATTGTCTCTCTCTATGAAAAAAAATGCAGCTTTTTCAAGAAATATAGCATCAATATTACAAGTATTAATAGAAAGACATGTGCATGGAAGCATTAAATAATTTGTTTTCACTCTAGTCATATAAAATTAAATGGAGAGAATTGTGGTATAATGAAAGAATTAGCTTGTTTTCTAACAGCACATTCATTTTTAATCCATTACACTTGAGGAAATAGAAATAGTATGCCAAAGCAATCTTGAAAAAGAAGAATAAAGCTGGAGCTTTCACAATCCCAGGTTTCAAACTATACTACAAGGCTATAGTAATCAAAACATTATAATATTGGCACAAAATAGACACAGAGATTAATAAAACAATATAGAGAGCCCAGAAATAAGCCCATGCTTATATGATCAATTAATCTATCAAAAAAAAAAAAGGCAAGAATATACAATGGGAAAAATACAGTCTCTTCAACAAATGGTGTTGGAAAAACTGGACAGCCTCATGCAAAACAATGAAACTGGACTACTTTCTTATACCACACACAAAAATAAACTTAAAATGGATTAAACACCTAAATGTAAGACAAAACCATAAACTCCAAAAGAAAACTTAGGCAGTAATCTCTGAGAGATTGGCCTTAGCAATAGCTTGTTGACTATCTCATCAGGCAAGAGAAACAAAAGCAAAAATAAACAATTGGGACTATATCAAACTAAAAGGCTTTTGTGTGATGAAGGAAACCCCCCAAAAGTTAAGGGAACCTACTGAATGGAAGAAGACGTTTTCAAATAATATATTCAATAAGGGGTTAATATCCAAAATATATGAAGAACTCAGACAACTCAGCACCAAAACAATCTTATTTAAAAATGGGCAGTGGACGTAAATAGACATTTTTCCGAAGAAGGCATATAGATGATCAATAGACACATGAAAAAATGTTCACCAGTAATCCTTAGGGAAATACAAATCAAAAGCACAATAGAATATTACCTCACACCAGTCAGAATGGTTAGTATCTATTAGACAGGAAATAACAAGTGTTGGTGAGCATGTGGAGAAAAAGGAACTGTTGGTGGGGATGTAAATCAGTGTAGCCACCATGGAAAACTGTTTGGAGGTTCTTCAAAAAATTAAATATTGAACTATCATATAATCCAGCAATCCAACTCTGATTATATATCCGAAGGAAATGAATACAGTATGGAAGAGATATCTGAACTCCCATGTTCTCTGAAGCATTATTCATAATAGCCAAAGTATGGGAACAACCTAAGTGTCCATCATCATATGAGTGGATGAAGAAGAGGTTGTATAGATACATAGCTATGGAATATTACTAAGCCATAGGAAAGAATATCTTGCTATTCATGACAACATAGATGGACCTAGAAGGTATTATGTTTAGTGAAATAAGTCAAATACCATATGATTTCGTTTATATCTGGAATCTAAAAAACAAACCAAATGAACATACAAAACAGAAACAGATTCTCAAATACAGAAAACAAAGGGATGTTCACCAAAAGGTGGGGAGGAGGGTCGAGGAATAGGTGAAATAGGTGAAGAGGATTAAGAGGTACAAACTTCCAATTATGAAATAAATAAGTCACAGGGATGAAAAGTACAACATAAGAAATATAGTCAAAAAATATCACATACTAGGGATGCCTGGGTGGCTCAGTCGGTTAAGTGTCAGTCTTTGGCTCAAGTTATGATCCCAGGGTCTTGGAATCAAGTCCCACATCGGGCTACTTGCACAGAGGGGAGCCTGCTTCTCCCTCTGCCTACTGCTCCCCCTGCTTGTGCACGCTCTCTCTCTCTCTCTCTGACAAATAACAATATAAAATAATAAAATAAAAATACCACGTACTAGTATATGATCAAATGACGGTAAATTAAATAATTAAACAGGATATAAAATTAGACAATAATTGTCCTAGGATTATAGAACACAATTTTTCATAATAAAAATGGGTAGGAAAATATGCAATAATTTTAGCAAAGAGGAAATTATAAAAGTAATAATTTATTATGCATTTTGCAATATCTATTTGAAATCTATTTTCCATTTATAAAAAAAATAGTGCTACCACTTTCTTTTGATCTTCTGCAAATTGGACACAAAAGTCCAATTTGCAGAAGATCAAAACTCCCATCAAAGACTAGTATAATGGGTTTAAAAAATTAGTTTGAGGGGCGCCTGGGTGGCACAGCGGTTAAGCGTCTGCCTTCGGCTCAGGGTGTGATCCCGGCGTTGTCGGATCGAGCCCCATGTCAGGCTCTTCCGCCATGAGCCTGCTTCTTCCTCTCCCGCTCCCCCTGCTTGTGTTTCCTCTCTCGCTGGCTGTCTCTATCTCTGTTGAATAAATAAATAAAATCTTTAAAAAAAAAAAAATTAGTTTGAAGGCATCAGAGAGCCATGAAATTAGCTAGGATTGGAGAAACCAGGATCCCAGGGAGAAGATTACATCATTGTAGTGAATCTGGCACTTTTTTCTGCTTTTCCATCAAGACATTTGCTGATACGCAGTCTGGGGAGAAACACTGAGCATCCTACCAGAAAACGAAGGAATATCTGCGAGATTTTAGTAGGTAACAGGGCAGGAAAGAAGAAAATTGGATTTCAGGGCAGCCAAGGCAGCCAGACTGGAAGGGCTAAATTCCTAGTGAGAAATGAGCTTGACATTTTACAGCACTAATTGTTGATGTGTTTCCAGATTCCTAAGCTATACAAACAGAAAGTGACTGCTGTTAAAATGTTGAATAGCTTAATGAAATCATCAGAATTCTTGGTTGTGAGGAAATAAAAATTAGACTTTAGGAATTATCACAAGGAAGAGCACAGATCAATTCCACTCTCTCAATTAAGTCTCTCATAGGCTAATTCACACAGTTACGAGCAAATGGGAAAGAGAGAGGACAAATTCTGAAAACTAACATTTGGACTGAGGTACATTGAACCTGATTTAATTAAATTTCTGATGATTAAATATGACCTCTTTGACTATTTTCATACACTATTTCAGATAATTTCTCAAAAAATAGGCAGACTATTAAACCAGACCAATTGAAAAACAATAACAAATGAAATTAACTTATAAATGTCTAGACTCTTGAGTTATCAATATGGATTAAAAATTATAATGTGATTAATATACTTGTGAAAATGGTGAGATTTAATATTTTTTTCAGGTAAAAAGCAGTTCTATAAAAATACAATGAGAATTCTTGAAGTGAAATGTACGATAATTAACAATGAAAGTAAAAGAACAAATTTAACAGGTTGGACACAGCTGAAAAGCTCACTAAAAAATGGAAGAATAGGACACTGAAAAGCACACAAACTGAAAAGGGAAAAAATGTTGGAAAACCCAGAAAAGAATGTAAGATGTTTACACAGCATAGTTAAAAGTTCTACTTTACTTGTAACTGGATTTCCAGAAGCAGAGGAAAGAAAGCATGAAGGAGAAGCAACATCTGAGAACGCTCCCTATTAATTTCCCACAGTTTAGATTACACCAGTTTCTGCCATCTGGTTCTTCAGGCTGGGAAGTCTATAGAGTTCTGTATCAAAGTTCTAGCCACCACTTGTTTCTCCAACTGTATAGCCTTCCCTTAGGATAAATCCAAAAAATGTGATCACTCATCCCATGCTTCACTCCTCTTGTAAGTATTGACTCCCCTCCAGAATCTGCCTGCTTTTGTTCACTTGTTAGTATCTTTAAGTACTTTTATTTTTGTAGTTGTCCAAGATTATATGAGCTTACATTGTTATAGAAGTCTGTGGTAGGAGCTTACCTGAACAGACTCAAATTGGACCTGTCATTTAGGAAGTAGGTTTAGTAGCTACTTTTAAATATTTCATTTTGATGAAAATTTTTGGGGATTTATTCTATTATAATTCAATATTACAACTGTTGGGGTTAAGGAAAAAAGTAAACAAGATCCAGTTTTCAAGGACCTTAAAGAAAGAACATCAATAAAAAATATTGTAATTTATTATGATAGATCTAGAAAAAGTCAAGTTCTGAACGCTACAAAAGCACAAGGATCATGTAAGTAGAGAGGGCTCAGAGACTTCTTCTCAAGATGATTTTTGAGATGGATATTGCAGTAAAAGTAAATATTAATGGGGAAAAAAGATATGTAAGACAGAAACCTAGAATGAACTAGGATTTAGTATTATAACTGATATTTACACAAAGCCATAAGCAGATTGGTATTACTGAATTGAAAATTAAATGATTTATGATGGAAGATGATGTCAGCTTTTGAAGTTCTCATGTGCCATTGTAAGTAGGATGCTTTTCTTTGATGGGTTATGGAGAGACATATATGGGATTTAACCAACTAATAATACCATAACATTTGATTTTCTCATGCTGTCTGAAATGTGAAATGTGGATGAATTCTAAAGGGGTAAAACTAATCTCAGAATAATAATAATAGATTATTTCAACATTCTCAGTGATAGATAATACATATTTGAATTAGTAGAGGACTATTAACAGCTGGCATGCAAAGGCATAAATAAAAGAGTCAAATAAGATCTGGGCCATAAAATAGATAAACAAAAACTTATTTAGAAGGTCAGGAGTAGTTGTCACACTAAAGAATTGTTGAGTGAATATCAGCAATTGTGTTAACTGTAATGATACATGATAGGAGCTTTACTAATGATTACTGTGTTTAAGTATTCTATAGTAATAGGTAGTTCTTTCCATTTAGGTTTTTTGTGGAGTCAAATGAGCGAAGATGAATATGGATTTGTAAAGCATCCCGTGGTAACTGTCAAGAAGTCATGAATATAACCATGATAATTGCAACAGTGAAATAAATGCAGATACGAGGTGAGTGGAAGAGGGACAGAGTCATGAGCTGTCTCTAAGGCACTACAATGCTGAGAGAGAGGTGGAGACCTTTATAACGTGTCCTCCTTCAATTACATAGACATTTCTAAACCTAATAGCAATGGCTTATTGGAAGAAACCTTTTCTACCTATTCCATTGAGTATAGTAATAATTCATGGAAATAATGTACATGCTTATTAAAAATGATTAATTTTGTCCAGGTTATTGGAGAAATTTTAATTTTGAGCACTTGAACTAGAAAATTTGGAAACATAAAAATACCTTATGCAATACTTGGCTAGATTCTAACTTTTGCAGAAAGTCTGAAGGCCAAAAAGGATGTAGAAAAATATGCAATGTATGCATAAGGGAGAAAAATTAATGATCCAAATCTTGGAAATATAAGATATGAATAAAGCTTAAAGGAATGATAATTAGGTAGCTTGAGAGAAGACTGCTGGCAGGTGACCTAATAACTTGTATTCTGTATAAGAAGGGTCATTATATTCTAAAAAATGAATCCTTATTGAAGTGAGAGCCAAAGCAGCTGTATTTAATTATGGCAAGATAGATGTGGGTTTCACTGAATTAAACCATTTTAGCATTTGGAATAATTACTATTGAAAATGAGTCATTGAAATTCTTTTCTTTTTTGAAGATCTTGCATAATACTGATTTGGAATAGGTGATATGCAAGTCTTTTTAGAAATAATATGGAATTTTAAGGGAAATTAAAAATTTGCAGTTTAAAAAGTGGCTGTACTAATCGATTTAATACTGAAGTTATGGAATTAACTGGTGTATTTCAACAACAATTCTGATCTCCAAGTTATGGCAATTAAATAATGAATTTTTTGTTAGTAAGCTAATAGGAACGTTTATGCATAAATCTAAGTATGTGCACATCTGAATTATAAAATAGAAACCAGCAATATTTTTATGGTAAATTTAGATAATCTTTTAATCCAACACCCATTCCTGGAAATTTATTTCTCATAAATACAATCACAGGAACATAAAAAATAATCTACGGAAGGATGTTTATTGCCACATTACAGTAGCAACAAGTTCCAAGCAAAGTGAATGGCTACCAATGGAAAAACTTATGAAATTATTTTACATATTGATCTATAAACATTATCCAATCAAAAATAACAAATTTGAAATGTATCAGGAGAATTTGCAGAAGTTATTGCTGAGTGAAGGAAGCAAATGCATTGTAATAATAACATTGCAGTAAAAATAATCTTCTGAGCATGCAAATAAATATATACGCATATGTGTTTGCAAATAATTATATGAGCATGGGAAATAGATAGAGGGTGTTCCTTGTCAAGATAAATTGGTATGATAAATAGTGGAGACTAGACTAGGAGTGGAAAGCCAGGACAAAAAAAGAAAAAAAAAGACAGAAGAAAGAGAAAAAATGGCTATGATTGCCAAAAAACTAAAACCAGAAGGATTATCACTCTGTTGACTTTATGTAAATTATGCATATTTTAAAAATAAAATCTAAAATCATTTAATGAATTTTATAAAAATGACTTTATATTGAATTGTAGCACTTACTTAGAAAGTATGCACTTAAACTATGTACATTAATATCTCCGTCACCCAACAGCTATATATAACAGCTAAAAATACAGTGAAAAGGACTGTATTAATGTGCATAGTAATTAAGGTGTGTTTAAAAATTTATTGTTCATTTTCACAATGTTATACCCCTGATGCTTTTCAGATTGTTTGAAAATAATAGAAATACAATTTCCATGTATAGACAAAAATAATTTATACTAAAAAATGTTTGGTGGACCCTTGGTGGCTCAGTTAGTTAAGTCTCCAACTCTTGGTTTCAGCTCAGATCATGATCTCAGGGTCATGGGATTGAGCCCTGTGTCAGGCTCCCTGCCCAGCGCACAGTCTGCTTGGGATTCTCTCTCACCCTCTCCCTCTGCCCCTCCTCTGTTTGCTCTCTCTCTAAAATAAATAAATGAATTTTAAAAAAGAGAAATATCTGGTTGCCTAATATCAAGTAATAACTTTTTGTGGCATTTAGTACTATTGTTATTTTATTTATTACACAGTTAAAAAACTAAATTCCCCTTGAATTTCAATGACTTTGAGAAAAGCTTTTTTGAAAGTAGTCAAGGTATAAAAAAGTTCCATAAAACTGTCACCGTTAAGTACATTAAGAGGCGATACTTTTCATTCCCATGTCTTAAAGAAAGAAGAAAAAAAAGTCTTCCTTAAAAAGTAATGTTTATGGATTCACACTGTAAACTCCATGCCTGAGAGGGGAAAAAACAAGAAAAAAAAAAAAAAGAAAGAAAGTTGGGAAACATTAATACCTTGCTAATGCAAAAACCGATAGTCAGGATTTCTCTAACCCCAGGTATTGTGTACAGCGTAATGACCTTGAATGCTGTGAAATAATGCTTTTTCCCCTCTTTCCTTTTTTTGTATAATTCAGAAGTTCCTGTTAACCTAAGTCATTGAGAGGCTGGGGTTAGCAAAAAAAATGTTAATATGAATGATGATAATTAGTTTGGGAGGTTGAGTTTAACTTTTTCTAAGGATACAATGTCTTTTGTTATTTAGAAACACAGTTTTGGGCATAGGGAAATATGCCCCTCAGGAAACTTGTAACTAATGGGAAATCTTTCTGCTCTGTACAGGCTAAGGCATTGGATAGTATTCCTAACATGATGTCTTTTTTGTAAATATTCATCTTTTCAAAAGAAAGTGCCTTTTTTCCTACATCTTTAATAACTTTATGGATTAAACTGATCAAATTATTTTATCAATATATATGGCAAAATCAAATTGGGTCTTGCTCTTTATTTTCCTAGTTCCATGCTCGTAAGTAATAAAACAACGACAATAAAATTAAACAACAACCAAAAAAACCAAACATGCACTTTTAAAAGGTACATGTGAAGAAATTCTCTTTTAAACTCTATTTTCTCCAATCTAATAACAATAGCTTTTGTGATGATTTCTGTTTCTTCATCAAATAGGTCATACATACGTAGGTGTTTGCTCTTCAGTACAAAATCCCCACTGAGAAGCATTTTCTATGATGTAAACTTGGATGAAGGAAAAGAGCAATAGGGACAATTTGCCTTTAGGGTCGAGCTCAGTTTTACAGTAGTACTTAAGTATTTTAGTAATTATGGAAAGAAATAGGAAGACTCTGTAACTGCTGCTAATGGTTATAGTTTCAAAGAGAAGGACAGTGAATATTTCTGGAACTTCAAAGCATGTAATACTTTGGATTAATTTATTTGGTTTTGTAGAGCTTCATGCTTTTAGCAATTTATTACTGCAAAATATGTGTTTATATGTCTGCATATATATATGCAAAAATATATTTTATATATTACATTCATGTTAGATAAAAATATTTTTTTTCTATATTTTTAAATTTTTCTCTTGCCTGAAAAAACAATAACTAATCCTTCTCTATAGGACTCCATCACCATATGAAAACTGGAAGAACTTGGTATGTGTTTTATCCCTCTGTGCACTTCCCTTTTCCTTATGTGGCAGCAGGATGGTAGAGTAATGTAATATATCTCCCTGGCCCTTTCTTGTTCTGGTTATTGTCTATAGGAGTTTATGCTTAATCAATCGTGGATACTAGGTATTCCTGTTTCCTTTTGCCTGGTTATGTTGGTGTGAAACAATTTTTTATTATAAGAAAATATTTAAGTGATGGCTGATAGCTCTTTCTCACTAAATGTATATTTATACTTATATTTTTATATATTAGATAGGTATCCTGCCTCTCTACACCCTCTCTTCCCATTATCTAGAAATCTGAATAAAAATACTATAACATATCTCATTCTATCTTCAGTGCTCCTTAGTGTCTGTTTCAAATTTTTGCTGTCCTCGAAAATTTGTATTAAATTTCATATAAATTTTCATATCTACTTTTCGGTTTACTAATTCCATTAATCTTTGTTTAACATTCTGTTCAAGTTGTTCAAGGGGTTTGTAATTTCAAAAATACATTTTCTTTTCTAAAAAGTTATATTCTGGGGGCGCCTGGGTGGCGCAGTCGTTAAGCGTCTGCCTTTGGCTCAGGGCGTGATCCCAGAGTTTTGGGATCCAGCCACAGGTCAGGCTTCTCTGCTGGGAGCCTGCTTCTTCCTCTCCCACTCCCCCGCTTGTGTTCCCTCTCTCGCTGGCTGTCTCTCTCTGTCAAATAAATAAATAAAATCTTTTAAAAAAATAAAAAATAAAAAGTTATTTTCTGTTTAATGATCTTGTCATTTTTTACACTATCCATTCTTATATAAATTAGCTCATTTTTTTCTCTAAACATGTCATGCAAGTATTTTAAATCTATATTTCATAATTCTGAAACAATACACATATACATTTATACATATATAACAGATAATTTATCTGTGCACGTATATGCGTGTATCTGTTTCCATTACTATAGTTTTAATAAATTCTTTTTAATATTGTTATATTAAAAATGTAACACTTCTGTTCTCCTGATTAATATTGCTTATTAATATTATTGATTTTTAAAATTATATCTACTGCCTAATTATGGTTCCATTCATTGTCATTGATGTAATATGATGTCTTTAGGATGTGTGGATTTGTTCTGAAAAGAATTTACAGTGAGCCTTTTTTTTTTTTTTCAAGATTTATTTATTTATTTATTCGACAGAGATAGAGACAGCCAGCGAGAGAGGGAACACAAGCAGGGGGAGTGGGAGAGGAAAAGGCAGGCTCCTAGCAGAGGAGCCAGATGTGTGGCTCGATCCCGGAACGCCAATGCCGGGATCACACCCTGAGCCAAAGGCAGACGCTTAACGACTGCGCCACCCAAGTGCCCCTCCAGTGAGCCTTTTAATTTTATTTTTCCTGTTGCTTCTTCTCTGTTTACTTGCTCCTCCTTACCCAGTTCCCCAACCTAAGACTTAGTTTTATGCTTTTACTTCAAAGTTCTTGCCCAAGCAAATGTGAGCATAGTAGCATATTTAAAAAGTCATCCTGACTTCCTGGTTAGGTCAAATCCAAGTACAGATGTCAAGCTTAAGTAGCCCAAATTTTAAAGAAAGCCATGTCTAATTGAAACCAAATAATTTCTTCTGACTTGTCTGGCAGGCAGCATTATTGCATGGAGCATGATTTCACTTCCACCTCCTTTCTATACTAGAAGGCCCCTGGAGAGAAAGAGATGGTGTTTTAGATATGCTACATAATGGGAATGTTGTGTTCATGTTCACTGCCGTTTCTCTCAGCCCATCCTAATGCTTCCACTGGAATGGTAGAAAATCCTCTGGACAGATTGGTATGTTGCACGTAAAACATGGGGGGATATAAACCCATTGTTATGCCAAGAGAAGAATTTACGATAGTAAGCTTGGAAGGGAATTCAGTGCAGTATACGTAGGGAAAAGACAGACAGAACTTCCATTTTAAACTAGTACTTTGGATCGTTAGGTGGAGTAGAGTACTCAACTTTTTTAATTGTATGCAGAGAACTATTAAAATTATTGGAAAAACTACTAACCAGAACCCACTTAAGAGGAATTTGCTATGTTAAGTTGGTTTAGCTAAGGGGCTGATATTACCAGATCAAACCAGGGCATAAAGAGGGAAACCTTCCAAGGCAAACATAGTGTCAGTATAAAAGATGACTGTGCCTTCCCTCTCTGTCTTTCCTTTCTCCAACCCGGAAATAACTAATCTCAAAAAAGTGAGGACACAGAGGATACAAGATCAGTTTGTATCTCTCCCAAGTTCAAGTTCCCCAAGTTAGAAGTCTATGATGAGGAGGGTGGGGAATTTCTGATTTGGACATGAAGATTTGAGATTTAAACATTCTACTAGACTGATTATACTCTATTAATAATATATTAATTATTATTTGTTTTTATCTATCTATCTATCTATCTATCTATCTATCTATCTATCTACCTATCTATTGCTGAGTTAAAACAGCCCAAGGCTGGTTAAAACTACCAGAGGAGAGCTGGGATCAAATCTATTGAAGGAAATCCCATGCTGATTATCTCCAAGAGTTTATCTTGTCAGATTCTACTGCTTTCCAAAGTTAGCTTGCTTCTCCACAAAATTTTGAAACTAAATTAAGATTTATACCTGAATACCTTTAATGTTTTTGACTGTTGTGGTTTTAAAAATGACCAGGGCTGGTTTCATGAATGTCTATTCAGGCTGGGAAAAATCTTACTAACTTACCAGGACTATGGAACACAAGCAGGGGGAGTGGGAGAGGAAGAAGCAGGCTCACAGCAGAGGAGCCTGATGTGGGGCTCGATCCCACAACGCCGGGATCACGCCCTGAGCTGAAGGCAGACGCTTAACCGCTGTGCCACCCAGGCGCCCCAGGACTAATATATTAACAAAAAGAGTATATTTATTCCATTTCTATCAATAAGATAAAAATCAAGTCTTATTTTCAGTATTAAGTATAGTCCAGTTTTTTCCTCATTTGCCAAATAGTAAAATGTGGCGGGAATAGAAAAGTGAAAAAATGAAAAATAGCAAAAGTAAATAGCATTTATAGAGATCCAGGAAAAAAAAACAAGATGTCCTAGAAGATAGAAAAAATAACTTTTAATTATGATTGTGAAATGGAAAAGCTCCTGGAAAGGGGGTAGTTAGGATTAGCCATAAAGAAGAAGTAGTTTTTAAATAAACTTTGTATTTTGAAGTAATAATAGATTAACATAAAAGTTGCAAAGATAATAGAGTGGACTGAATCAAGAAATATGAAGCATATATTGGTTATTAGGTACAGGCCGATGTTGAGGGAAAGGTAATCGCCAAGAATTCCTTTATCGATTCCTTCCACAAATATCTGCTGAGCTCCTACTTAATGCTGGTCAACTTTATAGACCCCTGTTTGACCATCATTGAACAAGAGAGAGAAAATATCCCTGTCAGCATGAGAATTATATTTTATCAAGGAAATAAAGGTAAAAACAATCAACATAATAGATAGAAATCAATAGTATATTTGAAAGTAATAGTAAAGAAGCAAAAACCAGAAACAAGTAAATGGTGATAAGGTTAAGAGGTGTTGGGAAGAGAAGAATTCATGTCAGGAAAGATAAACGATTCTTTCAAGAAGATTTATTGCAATAGGGAGCAAAGTAATGGACTGATACCTAAAACAAGGAAGTGCAGTCAAAAGAAAGGCTTCTTTCCAGTAAAATATGAGAAAGAACACCATGCTTTTGTACCTATGAGAGTGATAAAGTGGATAATAAAAAAATTAAGATGTAGGAGAGTGAGAAGGGAAAAATGTTGGAGCAATGTCTTTGATTCAATGAGAGGGCATGATATACGGTGCACCACTCAAATGAATCCAGTGTTTCAGACTCAGTCACCTAAGTGAGTCATGGTCCCATTCACTGAGCTAAGATACGTAAGAGGAAAAGCAAGTTTGGAAAGGAAGAACATAAACTCACTTGTATATGTTTTGTAAGAGGGACATTCTCTAGGAAATGCATTTCTCTATACTTTTATCTGGGGCAAGAATTCAAACAAGGTCTAAATATAACATGCTAACTAAAAATTTACAAATTAAACTAAAAAATAAATCAAATATGTTATATCCTCCTGCCTTGACAATCATATCTTCACAACAGAAAAACAGAAGAAATATGTTGTAATCTTTGGTTACATAACCATAAGCCTGCAAACTTGTGAAGGCAAAATAATTTTTTCCTCCTTTTTTGAGATATAATTGACATATAACATTGTTTAAACTTAAGGTGTATAGTGTGACAATTTAATGTGCATATATACTACAAAATGATGACCACGGTAAGGCCAGTTAACACATCTATCGATGCACAGTTGCCATTTTTGTGTGTGTGGTAAGAACATTTACGATCTACCCTCTTAGCAACTTATGTATATACAACATAGTGTTGTTAATTATAGTCACATACTGTACATTAGTCCTCAAGTTACTTATAATATAACTGGAAGTTTGTACCCTTTGGCCACCTTCACCCATTTGTCCCCATCCACCTATATCTGCAAATGTATGTATAAGTACATATATGTATTTCATACGAAGGGCACCATTATTTCTCTGAATTCTTTAATTTAGTAGCATCTTGTTTGAAGTAAATGTTATTGCATCAACAGTAATTAATCAGTATCCTCATTGAGTGTTTGAGAATAGCTACAGGTTAAGATAATAATGTGGCCATGAAGATATTAAACATGTAGATAAGTCAGAAAATATTCTATGTAATCCTTGACTTGATATAAAAACTATAATAGCTATTTGTTGATCCTGTTTCTCAAAGTGACAAATATAAACTACATACCGCCAGTTAAAAAAAGAGATTCTGGACTTTTAGACCAAATTTGGTTGCTGCTGAAAAACTCATTTTTCAATAACATCTCTCTTAGAGCCATGAACATAATTCCAAAGATGATCATTTTAAGTTCATTAAACAACATTAAAATAGTAGTTATTCATTTGAAAAATGTGAGTGTATTATATTACATATTTTTGAATATATAATTATTTATAATTCTAGTTTTCATTATTATCCAGTTGTCCAAAAATGTATTGGTATCAGTCTTCAAATATGCTGTATGAATTTAGCTAGCTAGCTAGCTATACTGATATTAATTATTTAATATTCTAAAACCTTTCTCAGCCATCACAGTGAATGGTTGTAAATGTCATGTTAACAAAGTGCCACTGGAACCAAGATGTGGAACAGAAGGAGACACAGGAAATTGACGCTTGGCACTATTGGAAAACAATATTATACAAGAATCACTGAATTCATGCAGTCTAAGTGGAAAGACGTGAAAAGGTAAATTAAATATCTTTTCATTTCTGCCAATTAAATTCTCCCTGAACTCTGAAGCAGTAACTCTCTCAAATATTGGCAGTGATGTACCCTAGCTCTCTCCACAGCATTCTTAAGCAGTCAGCATTTGTTTCTATGACTTAGAGCAACCAACGGAAAGAAATATTTTGTTCTCTTTACTCTTGATTCTGTGTGCTGTAGTGTGGGGTGTGTGGGGGGGGGGCTTTTTTAGCTTGGGGCCCATGTCAGCAGATGCTCTTTCCAGAGTCTAATGAATGGAAGAGAGTGAACTGGAAATACAAATATCAGATATTGAGCATATGCAAACGGAACCATTGAAACTCCTGTGATTAGTGAGAAGAGAATCTAGGATTGAATTTTTGAGGAGGAAATACATTAGATTTGAGAAAGAAATAAGAATACGATGCAAATTATAAAGAACAACCAGAGGAGTGGGAGGAAAGAGCATCTGGGATCACAGAACATAAAACGAGAGAATTTCAATGAGGTAAGCAAACAAATGTTAATAAGATAAAGTCTAGAAATAATTTTATTGTAGAGAAGATTCTGTGATTGTCTACCTAATAACATTTGCCCACCTTTTGCTTTGCTAAGGGAATCTTAGTTTGAGGATGTATGAAAAAATTAGAATCCTGTTCCCTGGTGAAGCAATGAATGACCATATTATCCAGCTTTCGTCAATGAGATGTAAGAGAAAATTGTTTGGGGAGTTTTCATGAGAGAGGTTTTGCATACTTGAATAAAGGGATAACATACAAACTTCATGTGATCTCTTCTGGAGTTAAATATGGATATGTTATCTGGAACTGTGGCAACCAGCATATTTGATCTGGAGGAACAAGCCAAGATATTGACAGAGCCCGGCTCTGATACTATCCTGTTACTTCCCTTATAACAGCAGCTACCTGCCTCCAAATCCCTTAAGTAGGGGCGGGGAGTGTGGAGAGGGAGTAGAAAATACAAATTTAAAAAATTTACAAAAATGATTAGTATAAACTGCAGTGAGTAATGTTTTTTGTTTGGTTGGTTAATTGGTTATTTTTTTTTGTAACAGATAAAAACATCTTAGGTGTTAAATATGGACTAACAATTAGAATTGAAGAGATCAGTAATCCTAGGGAAGTGTGGCTGTAAAAATTTTTGTGGTATATTGAAAAATGAAGTGGAGGATAGAACAAGAGAGAATATGGGTTGGACCTTTTCAGTAGTCTTTGCTTAGGAAGTTTGGGCAATAACTAGATGGATGCATGAGCTTGAAGGTAGTTATTTTTATTTTTTGGCTTTATTATATACCTTTTAAAATATATTTTTTAATAACAGATTATATAGTCAGACAGGTTTGGATTTAAATATGGTTGCACAACTTCCATTAGATAATTGAACAAATTACTTAATGTCACCTAGCATAAAAGTTTCTTTACATCTCAAAAAAGATTTTGATAAATTTAATACTCTTCAACTGAATTGGCAGAAAAATCAGAAACAGAATCAGTGCTAGTTAATTCATATTTCTAGGCTTTTTCAAATAAATTACACTGCTCTTGGATTTAATATTATTCTTTTTTGACAATGACTAATATGATGATTATTGATTAGTACAAGCTGACTCTCAGTTAACTCTTGAAAAAAGTATGCATATCTATTTCATAATGATAGATAATAGAAAAATTTATGATGTATAAACAATAAATCATTGGAGGAAAGAGGTCACTAGAATTTTAAATATTTATAGATAGTGAAATGGATCAAAAACTTTGTGATAAATTAAAGCAGTAGAGAGAACATTTATTTCTTAACTCTCAATTATTTTCATGACTAATGTATTTTTCATAAGGAATGTTATAATGATAAACAAAAGATTCTTAAGTGAGCAATTTTTAAAAATCTGGCTGATGTCAGTTTGTTTACTGCATTAGTCATGTACAAATTCTTATGCTGAAAACAAAGTAATAATTCAAAGAATAACCGAGGGTCAAACAGTGCCATGTTAATTAATAGAAAATATAATTTTAAAAAATTCAAGCAAGAATTTACAGAATGATTATTTCTAAGCACACATAAGTGCACGCAGTTTTAGTTAAGCATTATGATTTTGTATATTCCTATAAACGATTCTGACTGAACTGGGAAAAGGTTAAAATATTTATGAAGGATATACTTGGTGACAGGCAATACAAAGGCACTTAATATCCTAGTTCTGACTCACAATAATCTTAAGAAAATTTTCATTTTGTAGATGAAAACAAACATCAGTGAGCTATAATAATTAGCCAATTCTTTAACATCTAATGAATGCTGATTATAAATCTATTTGTCTCTTTGTCTTGCTGCCTCCAATAAAATTTAAATTCATTTTTTATCATGTTATATTTTATAAACTAACATTTTATTCATACTAGAATGCTTCTTTTTGAAAAGAAATCACATCATTATAAACGAAAATCATTCACATGTATATTTTAGGTGAGCAAAATGAATACTTATTTTTGTACAAATCAGAGCATAATTTACATCTTTTAATGGTAGAAGAAAAATGATACTCATTTGTAGGTTTCAGAAATCTGAAGATTTATCACTGAAAGCGATGCCCTAGACTTTCCTATATTTCATTCATATCCACATTATAGCATCTTTATCTTTTTTCATGATAATTTAAGGTATATAGTAGATGTAACATTGACAAATATCATCAATGAGATATTTCCAGTGTTATTAGAAAATTTTTAAAAAATGTTCTCCTTCTGGAGATAAAGGAAAAAACCCAAAATTACACCAAATTATCTCTACCCTTGACAACACCTATAAACTCTGGGTTAAATTAAATCAAACAAATGTTTGAAGGCATAGGAAAGCAAACAAAAAACAGGCAGAAAAGTGGAGAGGTTATATCATTTAAAACGAGCAGAGAAAACAAGGGGGACTCCATGTTTAACTGGCATGTTACTTCAGGGTGCTCCTCAATTCATATGGAACACGGGGGATAAGAGTACAAGAGGAAAGATGCAGCTTCGTTAGCGGAGGATTCAGAGATTGGAATCAGAGCTGGGAAAACTGCTGAGGAACACAGGGAAGGTTCCAGAAAAGAGGAATCCACTCAGAACCGAAAACATGTCAAACTCAATTCAAATTTGCTGGTTTTCAAATCATACATTTACAAAGTGAGACTTTAAGGAATAGAGCAGAAATCAACACCTTGCAGGCTAAAAGTGATATGTATAAATTTAGTAGCTGCTGAAAGCTTGAGAAAGTCTGGATTTCAATTATTACCAATTTAGAGGGCTTTGATGAACACTTTGGACTTATTATTGAAACTCCAGACAATCCAACTTTAAGAGAAATATATCTCAGAACTAAGAGGTGCATCCTAGGCCTAAGGGCAAACATTATACTATTGGATAACTCCCAAAAGAAAGACTTCTCAGCATCAAGGTCATGTACCAGAAATTTAGCAACCTGCTTGAATAAGCCTAACATTTTTCAACAAAGATAACAGAATCTAGAATTTTTACCTCTACATCATAAAAATATACAAGATTAAAAATATATGATTTCCAGAAAGTAGGAAATATGACCCATGATAAAAAGAGAAAAACAATCAACAGAAGTAGACCAAGTAACAATATTTATATTGATATTAGTGATTAAATTAAAATACTTTAAAATGATTATTAAAAATATTTTTAAATGATTCAATTGAAGATGGATATAATGAATGAAAAGTTGGAGAATTTCCCCAGAGATATATAAACTCTACAAAAGAATCAAATAGAAATATTCGAACTGAAAAAAAATAGAAACTGAAATAAAAAAATTATTATCTACTTTGTAGCAATAAAAAGATCCTTGACTTTGAAGACAGGTCTGTATATATCACCCAACCTGAAGATAGGTGCATTAATAGAATCCCATAGAGAGAAAGAGAGAGAGAGAGAGAGAGAAAGATTTGTACAAAAATAAGCAGAACATCTATGTGGAGTTATATTAAGCCTAAATGTAATTACAATCCTAGAAGGAAGGGAAAGAAACATTGTTTTTGGTTAATGTGTTTTGTGGGGAGAGGGGTGGGGTGCAGCACACAAAGTTTTTGTAAATTCAATCCTCAGTTCCAAAAACTGTAGTGAAAAAACAGCCAGTATGATTAATCTATAGGAAACCACATTTGAACACATCACAGATATAAAGAAAATATAAATAAAACTTTTTCAAAGCAATAGTGAGCACAGCAAGGAAGATATATCACATAAAGGGAAATGATACAAATTATGATTGAATTCTTACCACCAAGGAATATAGACCAGAATAGAGTAGAACATTTTTAAAGTAACAACAATTTTGTTTCAACTTGGATTTTTAAGTTGAATGAGAGTATCCTCAAAAATGAAGTGAACGTTGAAAGACTTTGTCATGGCAAGAGCTATCACCTCATTCTATTAGTATGTTGTACAGCGTATGCTGTATTGTAGGTTTTTACTTTTTAAATTATCTATAGTACATTGTATGTGTAGATGGGATTTTGACTGAATTAAGTGAGGAATAATCTTCACTTGGGGTTGAAATGCTGAGTGCAATTTCATTACTTTGGAAATCATTTCATTTTTTTAGTCAGGCAATATTATTTTGAAGTTTAAATGTGAAAAATGATTTTGTGAGGATGTTACTGGCAACAATTTGACTGTGTTGGATAGGTTTTGTCATACCTATTCCATTCTCTTCCTAATGTTTTTTCCTGCAGTTTAAAGCCTGGACAGGTAGAAACTACATTTCCATGACTATTTTGGAGTTAGGAGGCTGGTGCTTTCAAGGTTTAGCCAATCGGATGTAGTCACAAGATCTGGAAAGTGAACATGATGCAGAAGCCAGACGTCTGCTCCTGCTTTTGTTTCAACTCCCCAGGAGTGTTCATGTTTTAGGAGTTTCAGCATCAGCATTAGTGGATGTCTCAGTGTTCAGACATCTGTTTCATGAGTGCTGAGAGGCTAGATTTGAGCCAGTCAATGTGCTGATAACAGAGCATAACTAGTATTGCACAGTTCTGCACTAACAGCTTCCTTTTCTGGTGATTTCCATATTGTCAGGAGCTCAGCTGAGCTGGGAAATAGCAAGCTGAGCTATCAGGTGTCAGAGGAACCAATTAAATCCACAAGCCAAAAATGGGAGTTAAGCCTCTAATCACTTACTGAGATAATATAAGCAAGAGTCTAAACTGGAGAAAGTGGTGGCTTCCACTTTTCCATTTTCCCTTGTGGAATACTGCACAGGTCGAGGGTCAGATAGATCAGTGCATTCATGGGTTGTTTATCTGTGGAGGGAGCCCAGACAAAAGACTCCGGCAGTTTTATAAACCTTGAGGTTGGGGCTGTACACCAAACCTGGTGTGGAGCATGCAGGTTTTTTATAGGACTTTTAGGTGAAGCCTTTGTAATTGCCTATGGTCAGGCCTGAAAAACCACACTTAAGTTTTTAACTAGGAACTGACCACCTTATATATCTTAGCTTCTTACTATGGCACTTGGTGTAGATATCATCTAGAGGCTTTCTGATTATAGGAGAGAGAGAGTAGTACCTTTGTGACAAAACCTTGTGACATGGCTCTGGGAAGCATTCCTTAAAACACAACTTTAAATAGGTTTGTTCAGCCATCCTCAGGACTCTATCAGCTAATTGTATTATACGTTATTATTTTTCTATTTGTAAGAATTAATATATTTTCTACAAAGACCTCAGCTTTTTCTTCCCAAATATTATCATAAAAAACCTGATGTTCCAAAGGGAAAAATGGGAAAAGGAAAGAAAAAAAATCTTGTAATTTATTTAGTAACCTACAATAAATAAAAAAATATGGCTCTTATGCTTAAGAGTAAGTTATAGTTGGGAAGGAAGTTAAGTAATTTTGTATGAATTGGCAGTGTCATTTACTAAAACCCTCCATTATAAGATTGCCTTTAACAAGGAAGTTTGAGGGTGTGTATCAAATAGATTTGCTCTACTCTCATAGTAAGACCCCAAAGTGAAGGAGAAAACTGTAAGTAAATGTTATATTAAAACTGGGAATAAATGTCTGCTATGATTGTGACTTTTTATTTAGTATTGTAGTAAGTTAAATTATATAGTTATCTTTATGACAAGAACACTATAGAGTGATATTAATCTCAACACACTGTCTTACTTCATAAAAAGAGAGTCAGTATTCCCCTCTGGCTTTAATCTTTTAGTGAAGTGGTCACTCCACTGAAGAAGGAGCTCAACTCTATCCAAATACCTATAGAAACTACTCTTCATGAGTGAACTTATCTCCCCTACATTCATTCCCCTCTCATCCAAAGTCAATCTGTGTCATAAAATAGCTGTTCATAAAATAGCTATCTTTAGATTCTTAAATTTTTAGTACTACCCACAGTTGGAAAATACATTTTCCCCTTCTTCAAAAGTAGCTTCCTGTGTAACAGGGTTGAGCTTATAAGCTGTCTTAAAAGATTTCTTCAAATTAGTATGATTTCAAGATACTGGGAGAAAGGCCTTTCTGCTCCCAAAATAACTCCTTCATCTTCCACACAGTTCTTGGATCCCATATTACATATTGATTTATGTGGGTAGTTTTAGAGCATGGTTTTCAAGAACTAACTAAATAAAGTCAAGCATTCACGTACTATTAGTACCTAACACACTTTTTCAACTGGTATATGGAGCTAGGCCACATTGGGCTCATCCAGATGAAGGAAAGCATCATGAAATGTGAAGTCGGTGCCAGTTGAGACATGGAGGTGAGAATTTTAGCAGATTTGACTCAAGAGAATCCTGACATGCCAAGTCTCTCATAAGCAACTCATAATAAAAGTTCTCTACCTAAAAATCATGCTTAAATTTCTTAAGAGACATAAATTATATTACTTTGTTCCCACACTCCAAGACAAGATAAATTTGAACAAAATATGAAGCTATTTGATCTGAGTGATAGGGAAATGACTAAAGCACCAAGACAAATTCCAAATGCAAAGGGACAAAATCTATGCCTGGTTCTAATCTAAAGACTGTTGTGTTGTCAGATTCCGGCCATACTAGTAAATGCCTGACATTTAAGAAAGCAATATTTATCAAGACATACGACTTATCATCAACATGGATTTGGCTGATAAAGGTATACAGACCCCACTTATCTTTAACACAAGTCATTCCCCTTTTATGGAAGCTATGATGTATGTGTAGAATTAATTTCAGGGGCTCAAAAGTGATCATGTAAACCTAACTGTTTAAAAATATGTTAATTTTTCTTTTGTTAAAGTTTATAATAAAGTGATCTTAAATATAAATTACAATGCTTTTAATTACAAATATTAGAAAACCCACACCCGACTGGATTAAACAAGCAAGAATACAAGTGGGCCACATAGCTTGAAAAAAAAAATCACATAAAGTACAAAAAGTTGTGGCCCTGGGGCATATCTGATCAAGCCTTGAGAGACCACTAAGGATGTGGTCCTATCTCTCAATGATTCCATTTGCCATTCTCCAAAGTTGTAGCCTGCTTTATTTTATAAGAATGCTGTGCCCTCCTCCATATTTGGAGATGAAACATCTTGAGAAACTGCAGAGGGGGCTGTTGCTTGTCCAGTTATTTATTTCTGCTGTGAACTGGATTATAACAAAATTTTCTATGGGAAAATAGAGGGTAGCCACAATTAAATGTTTTGAATTTTGTAAAACTTTCTAATTTTTTCATAAGTTTACATCCATAATTCCCGATTCACCTCTGACTTTGTTAAAGAAAACAACACTGGTATTCTCTTTTATTTTTCTCTTCAAAGAAATTATCAATTTCTGAGTATAATTTTGTTTTGCACTCTAACCACTTACTGAAAAGTATACAAAATATTAATTCCTTTGTCCATGTGTTGTGAATTTCCAAATTAAAAGATGGTAGGCAAAAATATGGTATACTAGTAAGTCTCCACTTATTTCAAGGAACAGTTCATGTTTTTAATAATCTCCATAATGCATGACAATCATTTAACAAATATATCCTTCCTTAATCAGTTATAAAATGTTTAACAAGCACTTAGTATATTCCAAATGCAGTGTATGCACAAAGCATATAGTATCCATCATGACAAATCAGGTATCTACTCTTACAGGGCACAGAAGTATTTCCATTAGATGTGTTTTATAATATGATTTCATTCACTGAATGAAATCAAGTGTGTTTTCATCAAATACAAATATTCTATTAAGAAAGAACTCCTATCAAGAAATTGACTTGCTTGATATTTAGTACAATCAGTTTACCTGTTAAGATTGGGCAACTAAAATGTAATTTGAATATTTGGGGAGAAAAACTGAAGACTCTCCATCAGTAATTTTTCCTATTCTCATGTTTGGCCATCTTTATGAAAATAAATCAAAATAAGTAGGTTAGACAATTAATTACAAAATGCACCCATCTGAAGACAATGAAAGAACCACTACTGTGTTTTCAGTACATATATATTACACAATTTTAGACATCACATTTTAAGCCTATCCTTGACAAATTCAAGTATTCCCAGAAAAATTGAAACCAGGATTTAAAGGTGATTGTATTTATGACTACATGAACTGTTTCTGTTAATTAATTTTGAACTCTTCAAGTTTTCTTGATAATGCATTAATATTGATAAGAAAGGACATTTATTCAATGAAGAAGCACATAAATAATTGTTTATTAATTTATAAATCACAAATAGCATCTTAAGCATCACAAAAGTTCTCAGTGTAATACACACATGTGTGTGGTTATGTGTGTGTAGAGAGAAAGAGAGCAAAAGGGAGGAGGAAAAAGAAGACAAGGAAGAGGAGGAAAAGAAGGGGGAGGAGAAGGAAGAGGTGGGAGAGACCTCGAATATAATGACTCTGTACTCAGTTTTCAGGTGTTTCTTTTTTTTCCTAAATTCTTTACTCAGCACCTATAAGATGTCTTTACTACATGTTAGGCATTATTGCTAGTATTGTAATTTGTCCCTGTCCTAGGATAAAACAAACGAAATACATAAGTAATTTAAGGTGAGTTATACAGATCTTTTAAAAAATAGTTCAAAGTACGGGAAAACCACAAAGGAAGTTGAGAACCATTGAACTAGGAAGAGTGGGGGATCCTAGGCAAACAGATAGGTTATGAAACACTGGAAATAAAGCTGCCTTGCAGAAGCTATGACATTTGGTTGTTGGATGAAGCCAGCTGATGGTATTCTCACAGGGAGTTGACTGAAGAAATAAACTGACCTCAAACCTCTCTTCCTATTGTCCACCACTGTCTGAACCCTAATCATCCAGAATCCCAAAGGCAAGGGATCCATTTATATATTCCAATCAAGTCAGCTGCCAAGGCATAGAGCATGGCAGTGAAGGACAAAGAGTGCCTCTGAAAAGGTAAACCCATGATACTCACCCTAAGGAAGAGACTATGTAAAAATATATTCTTTTTTCTTTTGTAAACCTAGTCAAAGTTAAGAGCCCTGTTTTTCAGTGTTCACAGTTATATCCACAAAACTTTTTGCACAGTAAATTTTAGAAACACAATACATATTTTTTAATGAATGTATGCATGAATAAGGGAGCAGTGGCAACTATTCTTAAATTATTTAAAACCAGAATATAGAGTACTCTTGTTCTACTTTGCTCCAGAGAATTAAAATTATGATGAAAGGATTATACATAGAAGGAGGCTAAACAAAAGAAATACATTTTTAAAAACTAGAAATTGTCTGTTAAATAATGAAATACCTTATTAGTGCTGAGCTTTCTGCCAATGAACTCATTCAAATAGTAATATGATATTTTAGAAAGGCCAGAGCAGAATGAGTCCAGGAACTGAACAGGCTCTTGGACCTGCTGCACACTAATATCTCTACCACTTCTAAGATCCTTCTATTATGGGGCCCACAGGAGACATTTATTTCTGTTTTAGTATCAAGAGAGCTGTGCCTCTCTTGAGGAACTGTTTGTTTTTAGCCCACAGGGACATTCTAAATCTCTATATGGATCTTGGCTTTGGCAGTTAGGAATTTTACAATTAAATTTGTGGTTCATTTTAGCAAATGTGTAGAATGTTTTATGACTGTTATATTTGCATATTAACACTTTCTTTGGCTTTTCTTATTTTTTTAATGCACCATATATCTAATCTATTTTTTAATCTTACTGATTATTTTCTAATTTATTTATATGCCTTTGGAGGGGAGCAGGTTATAAACAAAGTCTTCCATAATTCTGTTGTTTAAAAGTTCTAAATAACTCCAAATAGAAAAAAATGGGTAGCTGACAATTTATTTAAATTCTCTTCAGAAACATATGCAGCAGGGGCATTTTTGCATTGTAAATATTGCCCCATCCCTTCTCCATTTGGCTGATAGAGTTCAAAGTTGCAGGGGAGGTGCTGATAGACTTGCATCCTATAAAAACAGACTCCTAAAAGAGAAGAATTTTAAATTACTTCTCTCTTTAAGTTCAGATTATTAAAATATCTCTGATACTTGAGATAATCTTGCAGAGATTTGAGTATAGGAAAAATAACAATGAGTTCTTGGGAGTAATTAACTCAAGTGGAGAGAGGTCACGAGATGAAGGACCAGGTTCAATGCCAGGGCCTCTCCCATGGTGGTGCAAGAGTTGTGTTCACATTATGTAGATATGCACATAATGGAAGCTCTCTCTGGACTCAACAATTCTAGAACTAGAAAAAATCATTAATAGAAGACTGGGTGTAAGTATAAAAAATAAACACATAAGTAAACTAATTTAGGGATCAAATATAATATGGTATGTGTTAAGCACATTTGAGCATAAGATGAGCTGTCCCCTGGTTTCCCCTCACCCCATCCCCAAACACAAAGACAGATACCAGGGAATCTTCAACATTAGTACAGAAGAAAAAGGGTCACTGCCCTTTTTCAAAGAGAATCATATTTGGCAGCAACTGCTAGTTTCCAATTATCTCTCTGTTTGATGCTTGTAACTAGGATAGACCCTGGAAACAATGTTTGAAAGTAGTCATAATTCAAAGAAGTGTGTGTGTGTGTGTGTGTGTGTGTGTGTGTGTGTGTGTGATGCATATGCCTGAATTCCTAGCTGAAATAATAGGACATCCTAGGGATATTTATACTGATCAAGCTGAAGTTTAGTAAGGGGAAAAAATCATTTCTATTAGCATTATTTGATTCTCACAAAAATCAAGTGAAATAAAAACAACAAAACACTTTTTATCTCACCAAAAAAACAGGCTCGGTGGATTCATGTGACCTAAGGATGTTACAAGTATATTAATTCATTGCAAAGTTGGGATCAAACCTAGGGCTTGATCATAACAAAGTTTTCATGATAATAAATAATTAGGACTTCCAAGAATGACTTATTTCCCATCAATATAGGATGCTATAAGAGACATTTATATTACACTATATGTTAAGTACCTGGAATTTAAATAAAACTTTAGGGGCACCTGGGTGGCTCGGTCGGTTAAGCGGCTGCCTTTGGCTCAGGTCATGATCTCAGGGTCCTGGGATCGAGCCCCACATCAGGCTCCCTGCTCAGCAGGGAGTCTGCTTCTCCCTCTGCTTGCAGCTCCCCCTGCTTGTGCTCTCTGTCAAATAAATAAATAAAATCCTTAAAAAAAAAAAAAGAAAGTAAGAAGCCCATCATCTAGCACAATGTTGGTGGTAAATAAATGTGTGGAGTTCAACTGAATAGTGATAGCTTGTTATGACTGTATTGAATTGATAATATGTTATAATATATTGAGTTTACTACAATGTAATGTAAAGGAACCTCCGTTATAGTCCTCCTTTTCTTTAAACAATAATTTTTATTTAGGATTGTTGAAAGAATAAGGCAAAAAGTTAAACACACACACACACACACACACACACACACATGAGACAATTCACTCAGATATATTACTGGGGAAGAACTAATTGAAATCTTTTCTATTGCTAAATGTAATATTGGAAACACTACCTATTTTCAGATTCATTATTCCTGGGTATGGATATTTTCATAACTACAAAACAAGTTAGCCTAGGAAGCAATGGAGAGGGAAGGTAAGGGGTTGATTAATTAGGCGGAGCACACAGTCTAATTCTGTGCTAGTAACTAGTCAAGAAGCTTTAACGAAACAACTTTCATCTCTTAGCTATACACCTTTTTGTGGAGACCATATTAAATTGCATGTAACTAAATTTTAAGACTTGTGCCCCTTAGAGTTTTTCAAATGAGATAACAAAAATAATATATTTAAAAAGTTAAAAAACCCTCAAAACAATTTTCTAAAGCTAATCTGCAGAAATTTGCCAGAGTATCGTCTAAAAAATATTAGAAATATTCTATTTTTTAAGCTTATGTTTTTACTTAATTTAAATATTAGGCATTGATATTCAAAACTAATTGGATTTTAAAATTTCAATTATATTTCAAATTAATAATTCATCATTAAATAAAATATTCTTTAACAGTTTCTCTCTTTTTGATATCAATTCTTAGGGAGCTCACTTACTAAGTCTCATCCAATGATTCTCACTTTGCATCAGTGATTTGGCATTGTTGTCCCTGTGGTAATTCATTTGAAGTCTCCAGTAATGAAAGAAGCAAACTGGGTTCAGCTACCTCATTTTCCATTGACGGAAATAGAACTTTTATAAAAGACTTTCAACACATGGCTTAAAGCAAAAATAGATTGCTGCGTTATCTTCATATAACTTGAAAAATTCTAAATATACAAATTCCCTTACTGAAAAAAATCTGTTTAAATAATATTTACCTCTAAGTATGTTTCTCAAGTACAAATTGATTAAAATTACAGTTATCTTTCCATTCCAGTTATATGTTTAAAAATTAGAGGAAAGGCCATGCCTTATATCAATCAAAGCATCTTTTAGGTCACAGCCTGTGGTTCTTGTTCCCAGTTTCTCGAATGCAGGAATAGAGTGCAGCAGTGCATTTAATTGGAATTTAGATATTCTAACATTCTTTCTTTGGAGTGGTTTGAATTCCTGACAAATGAATGGTCTTTTGTATTAAAGCAGTCATCAATATAGGAAGTGCCAGTTTAAAAAAAGATACAGAAAGTAAAGAAATGCAAATTACTAAGTGACCTAGTCACATTTGAAATGTCCATGCCTTTCAAAAAGTTAAGACCACTGGCTTTGTAAGAAGTACCATGTGTCAATGAGAAAATAGTTTAGCAAGGCTATATTAGGATATCCTTCAATTTCTCATTGAAGTAAACTCAAATATATATGTTTATTACAGCCTAAGAGTAGAAAAGTGTAAAGCTTTTAAAATATTGTCCAATATAAATATTAAAGATTAATTTATTAAATTGCTTGAGAGCAAAATCTTAATTTTCCCTTTCATTAAAGTAAAATCATTAAAATTCTATTAGGACCTTGTAGTGAAAACAAAAACATATTTCTTTTAGTCATGTGACACACATATACTCAAACATGCACTGTTATTTTTTTATATTTAGACTTATGTAAGACAGGATGGTCTGATATGTTTGGTAACTGGCATGAAAAATGTTGGAAGGATGGATCCAGAATAATGTTGGAAGGATGAGGCAGATAATGGAATGCTGTGCAAGCTAATCCCATAAATGTGGCCTAGAAAATAAGAACAATCTAAAGTTGTAATTTAGTCTATCATTAGCACTAGTCTAGAATCAGCAATCCTAAAATGTGATTATAATTACATGGATATTTTATAATAAGGAGAAATTCAGACAAAATTCCTAATCTGTTCCTAATATTCTAAATTCTTAGCAGTTTTCAATGAGATATGCTCATAGGCAATAGTATTTCCAATTAGTGAATTGGGATGGGATAAAGTTCTAGCTCCAAGTCACCCTCCACCATATATTTCTTAAGTTTCCTTACACTGTTCCACTCGTCAGGCAAGAGTAGAATACATGAGTAGGAAGGGCAGCAGAATGTTTACACCCTAGGCTTATAGCACAATATGGTTGGGTAAAAAAGAAGACATCAATCCAAGATAACATAAGCATACATAAATTCTCCGTGAGTCTTTTATGTTCAAGATCCAATGGGAACAAAAGACACTCAGAGAATGGTAGGAATGTGAATTTACCATATCAATAGTTAAAGAAGATAAATTATGATTATCTTAAAATACAGAAAACATAGTTAATTAAAGTATGCCAGATTAATTAAAGAAAATAAAACATACAACTAGTTAGTAAAAAAGACCTTAATTTGATGAAGTGTTAATATGGAAAGCATCATAATTTGTAACAGACTTAATATTTTTAAAGTTAAATGATATAAATACTACTATCATGACTTCTATTCAGTATTATGCTGAAAGGCCTAGCCAAAGCAAAACAACCAGTAGGACATTACTAATATACTATTAGTAACTTTAAAAAAATCTAACAAAAAATTGTAGGAGAAAAATATATGCATTTGCAATCACAACAGCAGCTATCAAGTTTCCAAGGATAATTTTATAAGACTTGTTCTAGAATATAATAAAGAAAAGCATGAATATATTACTGAAGGATACAGTGAGGTATATAAGAAGTTCATGGAAGGATGAGCTAACTATTATACAGAAAACAATTATCTGTATCACTTAAGATTAAATTTGATGGGATATGATATATATGTGTTCACAGTAACATAACAAAATCAGAGTTTATTTTACTCATTCAAAACTTTTGGACAGAGCCTGTATGGATTAGTAAAGCTGCTCCATGAAAAGATCAATGTCCCAGTTTCCTTCTATCTTTCTCTTGTATTAATCTTAGCATAAGCATATTTTGAAAATTAACAGAACCCTTTTGAGGGCTGGTTGTGAGTCTGACGATGTAGGTTAGAAATGTCAATAACTCCAAATAATTTCATAATCACTTTGGAGGACAGAGTTGCCATCAACTGAGATAGATAAGATGCTGGGTAGTGGCAAGCAAGGTAGGTCAGGAGTTCATTTTGATATTCTACTAAGCAAAATTCAAATAAGGAGATACACAGACCAGTCTGGGACTGTCTATACCAGAGATAAAATTTGGAGGTCATGATTATATAGATGTCATTTAAAGTCTGTACAGAAATTTATCTCCAAGGGAATACATGCAAATAGAGGGAAGGATTAAGAATGGAGCCCTGAACAGTCTAATAATAAAAGTTTATACAGAAGAGGAGAAACTAATACAAGTGTTTTAAAAGGAGTATCCACTGAGTTAAAAGGAAAATTAAGACAATAAAATGACCTGAAAAAGAAATTAAAAGAATAGATTGGGGGGGGGGCGCCTGGATGGCTCAGTCGTTAGGCATCTGCCTTCGGCTCAGGTCATGATCCCAGGGTCCTGGAATCAAGGCCTGCATAGAGCTCCCACCTCAGTGGGAAGCCAGCTTCTCCCTCTCCCACTCCCCCTGCTGATGTTCCCTCTCTTGCTGTGTCTCTCTCTGTCCAATAAATTATTTTAAAAAATCTTAAAAAAAAAAAGAATAGATTGAGGGACTATGTCAAATACTCCTGAGATATCATGCAACAAGTGAAGATTAAGAATTGACTTTTGGTTTTAGTAGTATTAACTGGTATTTTGATAAATTACACAGTCTTTGTAATGTGGTGTAGCTAGAAAGATTGATTTTGAGTTAGGCAGGAAAGGAGAAAGAATTGATGCTTTTAAATATTACATAATTATTTTATTTTTTGAAGTGTGTTTTGCTCAAGGGGAATCAAATAATTACAGCTGTAGCTGGGGAAAAATATATATAGTTTTTAGTAAAAACTAAACTTACAATGTCGCAGAGAAAAAGAGTGTTGTTTCATGCATGTCCTTATGCAGATGAAAGGGGTTAGAATTTAGGGCACATATGGAAGGGTTTGATTTTGACTGGCGCATTAACAATTTTTAGGTTAACAGCTGTGAACATGTGTGTAGATGTAGTGGTATAAATCAGTGGATGGTTCCACTCTGGCTGTTGATGTTCATTCCAACATCAACTTCTCTCCTGCCTTCCTAGCAAAGAAAAAAAAATGAAGTAATGATGAGGAAGCAGTAGAACTCATATCAAGAAAACAAAATTATCCCAGATATTTTCAATGGAATTTCATTTACTAATTGCTGGCTACCATTTATCTGACACTGACAGATGTTTTGCTTTTTCTTCTTAGCTGAGTATATTATCGCACTGACAAAATGGGTTTTTAGCAAGGAATGAGAGAAGAATGGAATTTGTATAGGTAAGCATCAGTGTCTTTTTTTTAATATAATTTTTATTTTGAGCATCAGTGTCGTTTACACTCAATGCATAGTTCAACATAATCTTTCATAGAACCTGACAAGCTGGAATTAAATTCATATCAACAAGAAAATTGCCAAGAAAAAAAAATCAAGAAAGTTTGATAAAAGAAGAACAACAAAAAGGGTTTCCAATATCTGGATAGTAAAGCATCAGCAAGCAATAGCAATTAATTGAGAAGTGGTTCAGAAATGAACATTTTTATTAATGTGACAGAATAAAGTCCAGAAAGAGATTTAATTTATAATGTGACCAAGACAGCTGCAATATTCTTTTCAGCTTGACTAAACTTTAGGCAGATTTCTTCTTGACTCTGGTCTCCTGACTTCACTTTTCTCAGAATATTTACATTAGAAAACTTACAATTATAAATTCTTTCTCTGCTTCTTGAGATGTAAACAACTGCTAGTTGTTTTATTTTCTTTTTTCAAATTTTATAACCAAGGAGTGCCTTTCTCAAGACCTGGGAGGTATCCCTCTGAAACGTAGTCATCAAGAAAGCTACAGTTCCTATCTCTCAGTCTCTGTGGGAGGATGAGAGCCTTATTTCAGTAAGCACCAATTAGCAAACATGTTATCCTAATTACATTGACCAATATTTCCCTTAATGTCCTCCAGTTCTTCTCCACTAGCTCACCTCAGTGCTGAAAAACATCTGTCTGTTGTTTCAGTGGAGGTTGAATTCAATTTCTTTCCCTATTCCCTCACCCCCTTTTCCAAATAAAGCCTCCATCTTTAAGTCTCCCTTGCCTGTTTAACTTGTACAGTGTAATTTTTCTCTGACAAATGAAATTGTGTGCAATGGCATTATCAGCCTGTAGGGAAATGATTTTTATTCATAAAATTATATGAGAAGACTGGATATCTAATTGGGGAAAATGATCCTATTTCACATTGTTTGCAAAAATAAAATCAAATTAACAAAAAATAAACATTTGAAAAATGTAAAGCTATAAAAAGATAGGATAATGTATACATTATTGTATTCATTAGAATACTTTTTGCATGTTTAATTTGTTGTGGGGTCTAGTAAAAATAGTAGAAATAGTAGTATGTCCAACAAATATAAAAGTTCTATACAGAATGTATCAAATATTTCTACAAAACAAAAAAAGGAAAAGAAAACATCCCCAAAGGAAGTTGAGCAAAATATGAATGAGTGGCTTTTAGAAAAGCATCTTGGTTTCAAAATATATTAAAAAAGAGCCCATGCATGTTTCTTTTTCATGGTGCCTTGGAGGCAGTAGGCTGCTTTTGGATGAAGCTGCATCTCTTTCCCAGCTACTGGCTGCCAGAAACTCACTGAAGTGGATGATGAACACAAAATTCGTCACTTTTATGAGAAGCATGTGGCCACAGAAGTTGCTGCTGATGCTGTGGGTGAAGAATGGAAGGTTATATGGTCCAAGTCATTGGTGTCAATGACAAACAAGGCTTCCCCATGAAGCAGTGTGTCTTGACCCTTGCCACGTCCACCTGCTTCTGAGTAAGGGGCATGCCTGCTACAGACGAAGGAGGACTGGAGAAAGAAAGCACAAATCTACTCGGAGTTTCATTGTGGATGCTATTCTCGGTGTTTTCAACTTGGTCATTGTAAAGAAAAGGGGAGAAGGATATTCCTGGATTCATTAACACTAGTGTGCCTCATCGCTTGGGGCCTCGGAGAGCTAGCAGAATCCACAAACTTCTCAGTCTATCTAAAGACGATATCTGTCAATATGTTGTGAGGAAGCCTCTAAATAAAGATGGTAAGAAACCAACAACCAAAGAGTCCAAGATTCAGCATCTTGTAACTTCACCTGTCCTCCAACAAAAACGACTGTGTGTTGCTCTGAAGAAACAGCGTACTAAGAAAAATAAGGAAGAAGCTGCAGAATATGCTAAATTTTTGGCCAAGAGAATGACGGACGCCAAAGTAAAACACCAGGGACAGATCACCAAGAGACAGAGGTTTTCCTCTCTGAGAGCTTCCACCTCTGAATCTGAGTCCAGTCAAAAATGAGATTTTCTAAGGATAACGAATAAATAAAACAGACAGAGGGGAAAAAAAAAAAGCCCATGCTACTTAATTGAAAAATACAAACATGTACAAAGCAAAGAAAAATTTACATCCTTCAAATTGTAATCATATCACATTCAAAAGTTTGGAAAACATTTAAATATTAATAATATCTGGTGTGAACAACAAAAATTGTCACAGTAACATGTGAGTGCAATTTATCCTCAACCATATAAAATCCTGTAAGACAACAATTCCACATCTTAGTATTTAACTTACATGAGTGAACCAAGTTAAGCATGTATGCATAAGAAAACACTGCAGTGTTGCTTGTCGCAGAGAAAAACAAAAAAAAAGAGAAGTTGGGGGGTTGAAAAAATAAACTGTATAATGGAATACAACACAGCAATGAGAAAATATACTAGAATATATGGGCTAAAAAGTATTTATTATAATGTTGCAAAACAACAAATAGGACAAATTAAATTCCAGACACATATTTAGAGTACAACACCATTATGAACATACATATGCACAAACACTAATATATATTTTCACAGAGCCTATAAAAATCGAGAAATTGGAAGAAAGAAAGAAATTGAAATAAAAAATGTAAAACTGATTTTTTGAGCCTGGGAACCTGTTCAAGGAGGGCATTAGTCTTATTTTCAGTGTTTAAATTTGCACAAGGACAATGTAGTCTGGTGTAACTTGGGAAGTAAAGTAACTGAACAAAATAGAAAATAATTTTCAAATGTGCCAGAAATAATACTAATGTTCCAAAATATGATATCATGACTAAATTTCTGGCTTCTAAGTTGAGTACTAAAAAAATGTTTGAAGGTTCTCAGAGAAATGCACATTTTAAAATAAATTTCTATTCATATAAAATATTAAAGAACAGTTATAAAAGAGCATTGACAATAGAAATATTCATCTTAATGCTTCAAGGTATCTTGTAGGTGTTCATTAACCCTTTGGCTTTGAAATTACTGATATTAATTCCTAACTTCACTCTACCATGCTATCAGTGTGATCAAGAGAAAGGTATTTACTACCCCCATGAGAAAACTGGGGAAATAAATCACTTTCACTGAACAAGGCTGTCACGTAGTTTAAATGCTTTCAACTATATGAAAAGCTAAGAAAATGCCTGAGACATAGTAGCCATTCAACAAACATCAGCTGTTAGTATTTCCTAAAAAACGTGACATAGAAGAAAGAAGTGGCTATGTCCTGAAGATACACTCAAAAGCAAATTTATTTCAATAAAGTCATAGGGCTGCTATTTTTAGGTTTTATTTCAACAACAACAACAAAAAAAAAACAGGCATGGTTTGAAAAAAATTATATATGTAATATTTGCTTTTCCCTTTGCATGTAATCTCAATATGGCAAAAATATTATCTGTGCCTCTTATGATCCCTTCCAACATCCATTCCTACATCTAGCACCAGATAAAATATGCTTCAACTTTCTAAGTTCTGTAACTACAGGAAAAACAACACAAAAAAAGAGGTGGTTCAAAACTTCAAATCTTCTACTGATTAATCCACAACTTAATGACTTATTTTTTTCAGCCAGTTAAACTTGAGAATACTAAAATTCTTTTTAGGGCAATTAAAAAACAAAATAAAACATTGTTCTTTTAATGCAACTATAATTAATTCACTGGAAAACATAATATTATTCCAAAGAATCATGAAAACTTGGCTTTAGAAAATAAATTTTATCTTGATATTTTAATATTCTCTATTACCCAAGATTTGGAGTTTTGACTAAAATACATTTCTATTCATTCATAAGATTCATAATAATATAAAACACATATTCTTATGGGCAGTGTATGATCTAAACTTAGAAGTAATTTCTAAACTATATCTCACTATGATAATAATTACATTTTAATTAAAATTAGTATGGAAAACATTCAAAAAACAAGATGTTGAGTTGCTTTGCTTTTTAACTTTATTTCTATGTATAATAAAATAGCACTGTATTGTTTAACTTAGCAGGTTGTAAAGGACCTACTTATTGAAAAACTATAGAGATTTTTCCTAAAATATTACCAGGGTACTCCCATTCAGAAGACCAGCCTTTGTTATTTCCTTTCAAAATATTCTCATTTTGCATATAATTTAGTCACATTGTTTAAACTTTGCATAGCAAATTGCACTATATACATAATTCTCCCTTTTCATTGTTTATAAATGTTTAAAATACATCCAATTCACTCTAAGTTCCCTACTAAAACTACAGCTCTTTGTCTCAAATACTTTCCTTATTTGATTTTTATATTATAAGAGCTTCTGTAGCAATTTAGCAATTATAAAACAGAAAGGCTTTGCACTTACAGGGAACCCATTGCTGGAAATGATGTTCCACTTGTCACTTCAAAAAATTTCAAGGGTTTCTCTTTTTCAATATTTTAATTCTATATACTTTAATTTAGGATAATTTATTTAGATGACTCCTGAATTCTCAGTAACTATGGAATCTGTTATAGAAGTAAAACAAATAAACAAAAGTACCCAGAAAATAACACCTCAGAATCATTTTCCTTTTTCTTTTGAATGCTTTCATTAACTAGAGATTCCTTTCACCTTCTTGAAAAACACATCTTTAAGTTTTTAAATGGGAAACAATCAACAGATGGGCAATTATATTTATTGGAAGGATTTTGGATTTAAAAGTGGGGAGATGAGTTCAAATACTGTCTCTGTACTAATAGCTCTGTATCTTTAGGAAAAGTCTATATCCTTAATTTTTCTTCACTTATAAAATCAAGTTTGAGATAATTTCATTTTATATGTATTCAGCCATAATTTACTGCTGTCCAGCTATGTTTCATTAGATGTTCTGGATGTTGCAGACATAGCATTAAACTAAACAAAATATTTATTCTCAAAAATCTTAAATCATTTGGTAGGATAAGGGCAGAGAGAGACCAAATGAATAAAATCAAAAGGTAAATAGATATAATAGATTAGAATCAATACATTAGACAATGACACTTGTTTTGAAAATAGTAACCGGCAAAATTATGGAAGGGGCATTGGATGGAGAGGAGTGGTCCACATTTCTCTGTTATTAAAAACCATATGTGAAAGTCTTACAAATTCTAAAGCAGTAAAGAAATACTAACTTTTATACTATAGATATATAATTACATCATACATTCCACAGTTTAAAGAAAGATATACATTAATAAAAGTATAGGGACTTTCTTCTCAGTTTATCTAACTTAATCATTGCTGGGAGCTAAGTAAATAAAAAGTAGCTCATTTCCTTTTCTTTCCCCCCTAACATTGAAACTTGCAAAATATTGTTTCTCCAGCTAAGGACATGAAACATACAACTACTATGAGATAAATTTCTAAAATCTGAAGCAAGTTACAGAGGCATGGAACATTGTGGGGAAAAAAAAGCTAAATTAAGAAAATGAACAAATCGTAGGAAGCAGTATACAGATGCATGATTAAATGAACAGAAGAAAATTCCATAACTAATGAGAAAAGAAGAGACAGATTAACACAGTATGCAGAGAAAAAGAACAGAGTAACACGGTGTTGGGATGTTCAGCAGGTCATTTCGTGTGTGTATGAATATGACTCAAATGTTTACATTATCCATGTAAACTGGAATTTTTGAGCCATGAATTTAATCACTGGATAAGAAGTGGTAGTATTGTCCTTACTAGGAGAAAAATTTTTCTTGATATTCTTATGGACTCTATTGTTTCTATACCTGACTAAAGATTAATAAACTTTTGAAAGTTTTAAAGTTGAAAAATGTTTGTGAATTTTCTAGCTGCAAATTTGCTTTACAGCTGATTTTTATGCTTTATACCTGATTTTTATGAATTTGTTTCATAAGACATTAGAAGAGCTAAATTCTATAATAACTGAAAATTTTGTTTATATTTTTCTCTCTTTTTTTTTCTTTTCTTCTGTTATCCCTCAAATGCTGTTACTATATACTTACAAAGACTTGTTTTACAATAGAGAAAGTTCAATATTAGGGGGCAGAATTTACAAGGACATATCAGTCATCTTTATTGTAAGATTTGAGAATTTTGTTCCAAAGTGACATGTAGATATGCTTCCCCAAGTTTATAAATTGATAACTTCTTTAGGTTAAGGCCAACAAAGCCAAGTTATAAAGCAAATATTCACCATAAAGAAACAAAAGAAGCCATGTGAGCATTAAAAGCATAGCTTTAATTAATTTGTTTGATCACAGAGGTAGAGCTCAAAATGAGAGAGAATATGATACAGTCAGACTTTAATAAGACAGTGATTTTGAAGAATAATTGCTGAGAAGTCAATGAAAGTCCCAAAGATATATCAAGGACGTAAGGGTCCTGAGTTTGTAGGTCAAACATGAGAGTTTCTAGGAATAAAAATCAGATTTCATCTACTTTTCAATTTTATCAAATCTAGATCCTATTTTTAATTCTTATTTTTTACTTGTAAAAAAACATGCAATTTGTGCTGTATGTGGAATAGATGTTTTGGGAACTTAATCCAGTGCATTTTATCTGTTCAAAGTATGAACTATAGATTCACCTGGGATTCAAATACTGGTCCTGTGTCTTATTCTTACTATGTGTTACCTTGAGCAAGTTAGAAATACTCTGTGTATCTGTTTCCTAACTTATTGAATGAGTATGATAATAATACCTATCTCTTAAGGTTATTATAATAATTCCATGAACTCATCTATGTAAGATACTAGGAGTACATTGGGTTTATCTTAGTACTTAGTAAACAATAACTATTTTCAAAGATGTTCAATTCATACCTAGGAAGCTCCAAAAATCAGTTGGAGTCATGCTCTGTTACTTTATGGAAACAAGATCCTTTAAATTGGCGATATTTTTTACATCTATCTCTTTTATTCTATTCTCTCAAAAGCTTTACTTTATTACCCTATTTCATCATGTCTAGAAATACCATTAGGTTTAACCATATGAAAGTTCCAATATATGAACATTTTGCGTACTCAGAAACAACAGTTTAAAATGATCCAATCTATAAATGACCCTCTAATTCTTCATTCTGGCTTCAACTCTCTGCTTCCCTGTTCAATATTCCTATTACACTGTTGCCAAATTAATATTCTTTAAGTATAATTTTCATCCTGTCACTATCCTACCAAAGCTCCCAGAGATGCACAGGTGTCTACTGATATTTTAAAAAATTCTATGAATGTGGAACAAGATTCTCTATGATTTATCCTAAATTCAAATTTTCAAATATATGCCAAGGTACTATTGCTATTGTAGCTCATGCTTCTTTTGCTCTGGGCAGCCCCTGTTGCTCCTTCACTCTGACTGCTGGATTCCTAGGAAACTTTACTAATCTCAGGGACCCAATTCAAAGGAGAATTTTTTTTTTTAATGAATTTGGGTTGATACTATCTCCTTTCATGAAATACCTTTCAGGGTTTTCCTTCCTCACACTGACTTAACAACTAGCTAGACATTGCAAGCTGTGAGAAGAGGTACTGGGAAGAACAACATGGTATCTTTGCCTAACACTTAGGTATGGACACTCCAAAATTTTTCATCAAGATATCTCAAAATCTTGCCACCAAGGATACATTTCAGTCGTTATCCTCTCACTGATTCCTGACTATTATATAACATTAATAGACAACACAGATATTAAATTGCTGTAAATCGCATGCATCAAAAACATACAGTTGTCCTATGACAAAAGGCTTATAAAATTTTACTTAGTGGGGGGCGCCTGGGTGGCACAGTGGTTAAGCGTCTGCCTTTGGCTCAGGGCGTGATCCCGGCGTTCTGGGATCAAGTCCCACATCAGGCTCCTCCGCTATGAGCCTGCTTCTTCCTCTCCCACTCCCCCTGCTTGTGTTCCCTCTCTCACTGGATGTCTCTCTCTCTGTCAAATAAATAAATAAAATCTTTAAAAAAATTTTTTACTTAGTGGACTGATACATACAGAAGGTAATGAAGAGTATTACCAACCATGACAGTTCCTAAATGGATAATGAAACAGAAGAACTATTTAAGTCTTCCACATTCAGATACTAGCTTCTTACATTAGGTTCTTCCTATTCTCCAACACTCATTCTATTACTATCACTATTTTTAGCCTTGATAATGCTCTCTATTCTCTGACTATGCCAATGTTCTCTTTAATTTCAGATATTTTGCCTTTCACTGTCCTCTATCTTAAGTCTCTTCCTGTGACTTGTAAAAATCTTACCTTCTTTAAGGCCAATAAAGACTCTGTGGCCCAAGAGTAATTATTAATAGCACTCCCTTTCAGACTCAAAATTTTCCTGTTTGGAATGATAAATTATATAATTACAATGCATAAAATAATTGAAATTGCAGTAATATGTTCTATTCATGGGAGTTTGTATAAATTTCAAATTCCCATAATCTCTTTTTTCTTGAGTACAGCAAACTGATGTAATTTTTAAATAATTAGTAAACAATTAACTTCTCATTTGCATGGAAATCAATCTGTCTCTTAAACTATCAACTGTTTTGGTTTATAATTTCAAGTCATGAATCTCATACTGCATATCATTACAAATTATTAAAAATACTTACAAAGCTCTTAACTAATAGAATATAATCTCTTCTGTACCTTTTTAGAATTTATCTCACTACAATGTCTAACATGAGTTATATGACCAATAGAAAATATTGCTTTTTTAAAAAAATATTTTATTTGTTTCTTTGAGAGAGAGAGAGCAAGCACAAGTGCGAGGGAGAGGGAGAGAGAATCAGAAGCAGACTCCACGCTGACCACAGAGCCCAATATGGGGCTCAATTCCATAACCACGAGATCACTACCTGAACCCAAACCAAGAGTCGGGTGCTTAGCTGACTAAGCTACCCAGGCACCATGAAAATATTGTTAAATAAGTAGTAAATGAAGATATTTTTAATGGTTGTCATTTTTACTATTATATATTTTTTACTATTATACTTTACTAACAATAAATGGAGATTGTAGGAGATACAAAAATATTAGAAAGACAACTCCAAATTGTGTTACATTAAAAAAAATAATTATCTAATAAGGGAAAACACTCTGGTTAACCCAACAAATCAAGAACTTTGGGCAATAATCTCTTATGTATAGCATACAACTATCATCAAATGGTTCTTCAAACTCTGTGTTGAAGCATTTGCTTTATGAAATGAATCCTAGGTACTTTTGCCTTCCCAGTATCCATTATTCATCTTTCTGGAAATAGCATCACAAAATTGCTTTGGAAAATAAGAATTTTCTCTTAGACAGAATCTTGCTAGTACAACAATTAACTGTCTTCCTGTTCCTGTTTAACCCAAGATGGGTCAGTCATATGAGTTCTCACTGAAATTTGAATTTTGAGCAATAACACAGACACAGGAAATAGATGGCTCTGCATAGTCTAAAGAAATTCTCCACTAATGCTTGTTAATTAGACCCTACTGATGCCCTAGTTATTGCCATTTCTGATATAATGTTCTTCAAATTATACTTAAATTCTTTGAGGTATTATATGCCCTTTCAATAAATTCACCATTTTCTTATGTTAATAGGGTGCACTTCTGTTGCTTGTCTTTGAGGGATCTAAATTAGTATACCATAAAACAGAGATGTTTATCATCTAGCAAAACAAATAGCCAATTTCACACATAGCCTTTATATTCTAAATGGTTAAGTAGACAGTTCAGTAAATAAACTAAGTAGGCTTCTTAATGTGCTAGTTAAGACCATGGCCTCAAGCCAGACTGTTTGATTTTGAATCACGGATTAACCATTTATGAACTACTAGTATGACCCAACCCTTACTGCCAGTAGTTCAATCTCCTCAAAACTCTAACAAGGATAATAATACTTTCTAGAGCTCTTTTGAGGAGAAAGTGTTCTAGCAGATTTGAAGTTCATTAAAGAGGGCCTGAACACTATATGTAGCTAATAAACAGTAACTGTCTTTTAAAAAATCATTGTACAGAATGGAAGCACATCTATTGTGGAAGGTGTTTCAGGGACTTGTTGTGGTAAGGTCACACTGATCTACCCGTACAAGGTAAATCTTAAACCTTCAGAAAAGTGAAGGCAATGATCCAGCCCTGGAAATTTACATTCCTAACCTGCAGCGTTAATGCTAAATACCACTAGTTGCATATTAACAGATGTAAACAAAACCTGTGATCAAATCTAGGCAATATGAATTAGAATCATAATTTCTCCTTAGAGTTCTTTAGGAAGAGCTTGACAATTATGTAAGTAGCAGAGTGTATCTCTTTTGAAACACAAACATATATATTTTCTTCTTATAATTTTCAACAGTACATTTGGGACAAAAATAAACATATTTCAATTCCTCTTTAACAGTGCTGTAATTCTATTTCACTTGAGACCAAGATGCAAAATATATTTGCATGTTTCCTAACCATACTTTACTTAGGAAATAAAAATCTTTCACTTAATGCAAAAAATGCCAAAGTAATAATATTACAGAATTCTGATATTGCATGATATGCTTATAATTTGCTAAATTAGAATTACTTGTTATCCACGTGTTTTCATGGAAAAAAATTATCTGTAACTGAAAGAAGGATGTGCTTAATTTGTTGCAAGGATATTGTAGGTGATAAGTTGTAACCAAAATTTCCGTAATGCTGATGGTATAAAATAAAAAAATCTCCAATACATTTATTCTGTTTTTCATGTGTCAAAATAATTTTATGTAATTTTATGTAAGCTTGAGAGATTAATGTTGTTTAGTTGAAATTTAAGTTGCAAATATTTGAAGTTTAAATTAGCTATAGTAGTTGCAGTGTTTATTCAAAAGTGACTGAAGAGAGTTCTATTTCTCCCTATGGAGAATTACCTTATATTTGACAAACTTCCTTCTGAAAAAAAATAAGATATGCTAGACCAAATATTAACACCACACACACACACACACACACACACACACACACACGGTCCCTGATTTATAATAGTTGACTTATGATTTTTTTATTTACAGTCCTTAAAAAGAAATGCACATTCAGTGCAAACCATACTTTGAATTTTGAATTTTGCTCTTTTCCTGGAAATACGTGGAAAATATTCTCTCACAATGCTAAGCAGCAGCAAGAAACCACAGCTCCCAGTCAGCCACGTGAGGGTAAACAACCTATACACTTACAACCATTCTGCACCCTTACAGCCATGTTGTTTTTCATTTTCAGTACAGTATTCAATAAATTACATGAGATCTTCAACGCCGTATTATAAAATAGGCCTCGTGTTAGATGACGTTGCCTAGCTAGAGGCTAATGTAATTGTTCTGAGCAAATTTAAATTAGGCTAAGCTAAGCTATGATGTTTGTTAGGATAGATGAATGAAATGCATTTTTGACTCATGATACTTTCAGCTTGCACTCTGCTTATTGGGACATAATCTCATCATAAGTCAAAGATATCTATCTGTCTATGTATCTATCTATACTCGAAGTTATTTGAGAGATACAAAAAACCATCAGCTTTGGGTGTGAAATTATGAAGAGATAAGCATTAAATTCAGAGCCGCTTTTCAACTTGAAGCAAAACAAAAGTGGTGGCTAGCAATTCATGGAACTGATCACAGCATTTTGTAGTTGCACTCTATAGCAGAGACAAAAATTGAAGTTCTTGTCACACCAACATTGGCTACACCCTAGGCTTTCAGTTGAGATCTGTACGGCTGACAACCAGAGATAATGGCAACTAGAAATAAATCAGGTCTTATAAATGATGATCTCCAAACTCAAATTAATCTCTGATTGGATTAATATTATTTGCCTTCAGCCTAAATTGCCCTGTGACTCTGAGAAACTAAGAAGAGATTTCAGCAACCTCAAAACTTTCAGGTAACAAAGATTTGGCTTCAAGAAAATTGTGCTTTCAGCCATGACAAAAAAGCTAGTATTAGATGAGCAATTCACCCCAAATGATTATAAAATCTGGACTAAACATATAAAACAACTGAGTCTCAGGTAAAATTCAAGCCACTTATGACTTAAGGGTCTAAGAATCCAGAGAAAAGAGTGGAGTATCACAATGACTTCCATATCCTACTTCATATTTTTCATCAAGGCTTTTGCCAATGTGTAGTTCAGAGAATAGAGATCAATGAGGAAGTTGTAGCTAAAACCTGCAACAATCTGATAGCGGGTTGAAATAATAGTTGGTGTTCAGAGCTCCCAAGGAAACTAGGACTTGAAGGGGTCTCCTGAAGAGTGTGACTAAAATTTCAAGTGCAATTTCATTTCAGGACTTAACTTCTGTACTAGGGAGGTATAAGACAAGACTAAGAAAATAAGAAAAAAAAAAACAAAAAACTAAACCCCCCCCCCAAAAAAAACCCAACCATATTGGAGAATAAACCCTGAGCACAGATTTCAGCAGTCTTGCTCTTCTAAGAAGGTAGAATTTAGAGTTCAGAGATGTCAAATTCCAGGATTGCTGGTAATTCCAGAAACTTTCTTTCCAATGAGAAGAAAGAAGGGCTGACCTGTAGAAGAAAAGAAATTTCTAGAGGTCTAGAAAAATAAATTGGCCAATACAAATAGAAAAAAGTCTTAACAGAGCATAAAACCTATGTTCAATCTCATCATGATGACTTTCCAATATCCTATCATTCTATTAAAACCTGCGAATTACTAACTTTTTATACACAAAATACAATAGTCAGTCAAATCTCACCAGGATGGGGGGAAGAAAGATGGTGGAAGAGTAGGTGACCTCGTTTCATCTGGTCCCTTGAATTTAGCTAGATAACTATCAAATCATTCTGAACACCTAGGAATTCAACCTGAGATGTAAGAAAAGAAAATAAGAAAGGGCTGGCATGATATATTCCGGGTAATAAATGAGAAAAACATGCAGCCAAGAATACTCTATCCAGCAAGGTTGTCATTCAGAATGGAGGGAGACATAAAGAGCTTCCAGGACAAAGAGAAACTAAAAGAATTCATGATCACTAAACCAGCCCTGCAAGAAATACTAAAGGGGATCCTGTAAGTGAAGAGAGAGCCCAAAAGTAACATAGACCAGAAAGAAACAGAGACAATCTACAGAAACGGGGATTTCACAGGTAATACAATGGCACTAAATTTGTATTGTTCAATAGTTACTCTGAATGTAAATGGGCTAAATGCTCCAATCAAGATACACAAGGTAACAGATTGGATAAAAAAGCAAGATCAATCCACATGCTGTCTAAAAGAGAATCGTTTTAGACCTAAAGACAACTCCAGATTGAAAGTGAGGGGGTGGAGAATCATTTATCATGCTAACAGACATCAAACGAAAGCTGGGGTAGCAATCCTCATATCAGAGAAATTAGATTTTAAACCAAAGTCTGTATTAAGGGATGAAGAGGGACACTATATCATACTTAAAGGGTCTATCCAACAAGAATATTTAACAATTCTAAACATTTATGCTCCTAACTTGGGAGCAGCCAATTATATAAAGCAATTAATAACCAAATTAAAGAAACACATTGATAATAATACAATCATAGTAGGAGATTTAAACATGCCACTTACTGCAATGACCAGATCATCTAAGCAGAAGATCAACAAGGAAACAAGAGCTTTGAATGATACATTGGACCAGATCGACTTCACAGATGTATACAGAGTATTCTGTCCTAAAGCAACAGAATACACATTCTTCTCAAGTGCACATAGAGCATTCTCCAGAATAGAGCACATACTGGGTCACAAATCAGGCCTCAGCTGGTACCAAAAGATTGGGATTATTCCCTGCATATTTTCAGACAACAATGCTTTGAAACTTGAACTCAATCACAAGAGGAAATTTGGAAGGAACTCAAACACTTGGAGGTTAAAGAGCATCCTACTAAAGAATGAATGGGTCAACCAGGAAATTAAAAAAGTTAAAAAAAATTCATGGAAACAAATGAAAATGAAAGCACAACTGTTCAAAACCTTCTGGATACAGCAAAGGCAGTCCTAAGAGGGAAGTGCATAGCAATACAAGCCTTTCTCAGAAAATTAGAAAAATCTCAAATACACAACCTAACCTTACATCTAAAGGAGCTGAAGAAAGAACAGCAAACAAAACCTAAACCAAGCAGGAGATGAGAAATAATAAAGAATAGAGAAGAAATCAATGGAATAGAAACCAAAAGAACAGTAGAACAGATTAATGAAACTTGAAGCTGGTTCTTTGAAAGAGTTAATAAGATTGATAAACCCCTAGCCAGACTTATCAAAAGAGAGAGAGAGAGAGAGAGAGAGAAAGGACCCAAATAAAATCATGAATGAAAGAGGGGAGATCACGACAACAGCAACGATATACAATTTTAAGAACATATTATGAACAATTATATGCCAACAAAATTAGGCAATCTGGAAGAAATGGATGCATACCTGGTAACTTATAAATCACCAAAACTGAAACAGGAAGAAATAGAAAACCTGAACAGACTCATAACCAGTAAAGAAATTGAAGGAGTAATCAAAAACCTCCCAACAGGGGAGGACTGGATGGCTTCCCAAGGGAATTCTACCCAACATTTAAAGAAGAACAGAAGGCCTATTCTTCTGAAGCTGTTTCAAAAAATAGAAAGGGAAGGAAAACTTCCAAACTTGTTCTATGAGACTAATATTACCCTGATCCCAAAGCCAGACAAAGACTCCCCCCAAAAGGAGAACTACAGACCAATATCTTTGATGAACTAGATGCCAAAATTTTCACCAATAAAATCCAACAGTACATTAAAAGGATTATTCACCACAACCAAGTAGGATTTATTCTTGGGCTGCAAGGGTGGTTCAACATTCACGAATCAATCAATGTGATACATCACATTAATAAAATAAAGGACAAGAACCATATGATCCTCTCAATTGATGCAGAAAAAGCATTTGACAAAATACAGCACATTTTCTTGATTAAAACTCTCCACAGTGTAGGGATGGAGACAACATACCTCAGTATCATAAAAGCCATCTATGAAAAGCCCACAGCAAATATCATTCTCAATGGGGAAAACCTGAAAACTTTTCCCCTAATGTCAGGAACATGATAGGCATACCAACTTTCACCACTATTGTTTAACATAGTACTAGAAGTCCTAGCCTCAGCAATCTAACAACAAAAAATAAATAAAGGCATTCAAATTGGCAAAGAAGAAGTCAAACAGATGACATACTTTATATGGAAAACCCAAAAGACTCCACCTCAAAATTGCTAGAACTCATACAGGAATTCAGCAAAGTGGCGGGATATAAAATCAATGCACAGAAATCACTTGCATTTCTATACACTAACAATGAGGCAGAGGAAAGTGAAATCTAGGAATCAATCCCCTTTACAACTGCACCAAAAACCATAAGATTCCTAGGAATAAGCCTAACCAAAGAGGTAGAGGATCTGTACTCCAAAAACTACAGAACATGTATGAAAGTGTTTCTATGCTACCCAGAGAAATCTACACATTCAGTGCAATCCCTATCAAAATATCATTGACATTTTTCACAGAGCTGGAAAAAATAATCCTAATATTTGTATGGAACCAGAAAAGACCCCGAGCAGCCAGAGGATGGTTGAAAAAGAAAACCAAAGCTGGTGGCATCACAATGCCAGACTTCAAGCTATATTACAAAGCTGTAGTCATCAAGGCAGTATGGTACTGGCACAAAAACAGACACAGAGATCAATGAAATAGAATAGAGAACCCAGAAATGGAACCTCCACTCTATGGTCAACTAATCTTCGACAAAGCTGAAAAGAATATCCAATGGGAAAAAAAGAGAGTCTCTTCAATAAATGGTGTTGGGAAAATTGGACAGCCACATGTAGAAGAATGAAACTGGACCATTTTCTTACACCATACACAAAGATAAACTCAAAAGGGATGAAAGACCTAAATGTGAGATAGGAATCCATCAAAATCCTAGCAAAGAACACAGGCAGCAATCTCTTTGACCTTAGCCACAGCAACTTCCTACTAGACAAGTCCCCAGAAGCGAGGGAAACGAAAGCATAGATGAACTACTGGGGCTTCATCAAGATAAAAAACTTCTGCACAGCAAAGGAAAAAGGCAACATAACTAAAAGGCAACCTACAGAATGGGAGAAGATATTTGCAAATGACATATTAGATAAACGGCTAGTATCCAAGATCTATAAAGAACTTATCAAACTCAACACCCAAAAAAACAAATAATCCAGTCAAGAAATAGGTAGAAGACATGAACAGAGATTTCTGCAAAGAAGACATCCAAATGGCCAACAGACACATGAAAAAATCTTCCACATCACCTGACATCAGGGAAATACAAATCAAAATACAAATCAAAACCACAATGAGATACCACCTCACACCAGTCAGAAGGGCTGAAATTAACAAGACAGGAAGCAATAAATGTTGGTGAGGATACAGAGAAAGGGGAACCCTCTTAACACTGTTGCTGGGAGTGCAAGTTGGTACACCCACTCTGGAAAACAGTATGGAGGTTCCTCGAGAAGTTAAAAATAGAGCTACCCTATGACCCAGCAATTGCGCTTCTAGGTATTTACCCCAACGATACAAATGTAGTGATCCAAAGGGGCACCTGCACTCCAATGTTCATATCATCAATGTCCACAATAGCCAAACTGTGGAAAGAGCCGAGAGGTTCATCCACAGATGAATGGATAAAGAAGATGTGGTATATGCATACAATGGAATATTATTCAGCAATCAAAAAGGATGAATACTTACCATTTACATCAACATGGATGGAACTGGAAGGTATTATGCTGAGCAAAATAAGTCAATCATAGAAAGACAATTATCATATGGTTTCACTCATATGTGGAATATAAGAAACAGTGCAGAGGATCATAGGGGAAGAAAGGGAAAACTGAATGGGAAGTCATCAGAAAGGGAGAAAAACCATGAGAGACTATAGAAATTATTCACAGGAGACTTTCATTAAAAACAAAACTTTTATGCTGCTTTTAAGGGGCTTTAAATATAAGGTGCCAAAAAGATTAGGTATAAAAGATGCCAGTGTCTGTAATACTCTCTGTCAAGGAGTTCAAATTCTTACCACCCAAATACAATTGATAACAGATACTCGAAAGAAGACTGACTTCTCCTGCCTTTCATCCCACCATTAGTACCACTGAAAAATGACCTGGTGCAGCATTACAAAAGAACCAGTCCTCCAATCCTAGTTGTTTTCCAAGAAGCATCCCTTACAAAAGACTTTCATTGTTAAAGATATTGGATGCAAATTCATATTTAAATACCCTTCTTCATTCATTCAAAACTGATGCCTACTTTCTCATCTGAACCTATTATATCATCCTTGGGTAGGCTTCATGACAGAGCTGATGATGTTTAAATAGGTAGAGTAGCAGTTTAAAAGCAAACATTTTCTCATTTTAAGTCTCCCATTACCTTATTAGGATTACTTTCAACATGTGGTTTTTATTACAGTAATTCTTTAAAACCACTTATATTTTTGTGAGGTTTTTTTTTTTTCTGAATCTAATCCTATACTCTAGTTAATGTAATTAGGCACAAGAAAGATGCAATATCTCACAATATGCTGACTAAGATTACACAGAAACAAACTGCGGGCTTCAGAGCGGAGGGGGGTGGGGGAATGGGATAGGCTTGTGATGGGTAGTAAGGAGGGCACGTATTGCATGGTGCACTGGGTGTTATACGCAACTAATGAATCATCGAACTTTACATCAAAAACCAGGGATGTACTGTATGGTGACTAACATAATAAAAAAATATTTAAAAAATAAAATAAAATAAAATAAAACCAGGAATATGCAACTAATGAATCATCGAACTTTACATAAAAAACCAGGGATGTACTGTATGGTGACTAACATAATATAATAAAAAAATTATTAAAAAAAGATTACATATAATTTGTAATATGCAGATTAAAAATATAAATAATACACTGATCAGTTATCAAGTTAAAGGTTATGACTAATAATTATAAAGCTCCTTAAAAAAAGAGATCATGTATGGGTTAAAAGAGTATTTGTGAATTATTCAACATAAGATCAAATAAATAAAAAATAAAGAAAATAGAATTGGAATATATGAAATACTGTGACCATGGCCTTTGTCTTAGTCAGTATGCTCATTTTTGCCATTAAAGTGATGTGCTATCAAAACTCAAGGCAACAAGTTACTAGATCTGTGATTGAGGAAGGTATTTACCCTTTATTCTTCTGGTTTCCACATTTATATATTTAGAATAGTAACACATCACTTACTTATGAAGGATATATAAAAGAGTATTTGTAAATCTGAACAGAATGCCTGTCATATAGTAGGTGTTGCAAAAGTTTGAATTCTCTCTCCCTACACTCCTCCTGCTCATATTACTGTAATTAGGTAACTACCTCTGAGCTATTCAAGGTGTGGATAATGTCATACGCTTTTGTGATTTTTCCAAGAAAAATACTGGGTCTGAAAATCAAGTGAATAATGAAGCACTAGACGTTTTATGAAGGAACGAAGAAATGAATACAGTAATTGTAGACTGAAGTATTCTTCTTGAAACAGAGATGTAGTGATGAGTTTCAAAGTATAAAAATTCTATTTGTTACTTTCTTTTAAAGACGAAGGGCATGAAATTTATAGACAACTCTTTTGGAGTAGGTTAGTTGTAAGCAATCCAGTGCAAGCTAATTTTTATAATCCTACAAACTTCAAAAGTCAGGAATATAAAGAGAAAATGATGGAGAGGGAAGAAAGTCTGATTACTTTCTATGAACTTGTAGCTATAAAACAGTCAAATAAATTCCGTTTATATCCCATGTAACGCCAGCCTCTTTGGCAGTACACATCTATCAATTTAACCACAAATATAAGTTATAATCAATTATTACTTCAATAAATGTTAATTAATTTACCATGGCTATATTATCCTTTTCCTCTGCTTTGTTGTGACTAATACACTACTGTCTAATTACACATATAGGCAAGCTATAATTTTCTTGACTTTATAAAGAAACCTTTAATAGTTTTTCCTTGTTTCTCCCATAGATGTTACTATTAACTTGCATATTATAAGGAAAAAAATTGTTTCAAGAAAATTTCTAAAATATGGACGAGTAAACCTTAAACATATCATCATGTAAACCACTGAAATTAATTTTGTACACAATAAACTAAAAATAGCATTATTCTTTTTTAGACAAATGGTATTAGTAATGTGTTCATTTATTTGATATGCTATGAAAATGATTACTACATTTTTTGTATTATTATACTTAGCTTTAAATGTCCTAGTTTAAACTAAATAATACTAAACATTGAATTGCTATATCAAATATATGTTTAATATATATGTGTATTAGATATATAAAATTTCTTTAAATTTTTTTAGTTTCACATTTTTATTTAAAATTCGGTTAGTTAACATACAGTGTAATATTAGTTTCAGGTATATGTACAATTTAGTGATTCATCACTTCCGTATATAACACCCAGTGCTCATCACAAGTGCCTTCCTTAATACCCATCACCATTTAACCCATTCCCTGCCCACCTTCCTTCCAGGAATACTATTTGTGCTCTATAGTTAAGCATCTATTTCTTGGTTTGCCTCTTTATCTCTCCCCCCCCCCCTTTGCTCATTTGTTTTCTTAAGTTCTGCATATGAGTGAAATTATATGGTATTTGTCTTTCTCTGACTGACTTATTTCACTTAGTATGGACCTAATATTTGGTAAAGTTTTAGCAATCCGATTATCAGCACATAGCATGGTATCTCTGCTAGGTAAAAGACACATTGCTGGGGCGCCTGGGTGGTGCAGTCGTTAAGCGTCTGCCTTCGGCTCAGGTAATGATCCCAGTGTTCTGGGATCGAGCCCCACATCAGGCTTCTCCACTAGGAGCCTGCTTCTTCCTCACCCACTCCGCCTGCTTATGTTCCCTCTCTCTTTGGCTGTCTCTCTGTCAAATAAATAAATAAAATCTTAAAAAAAAAAAAAAGACACGTTGCTGAATCTTGGATATCCTACCACTAAGAAAGATGCATAACACTTGTTGAGCTTGTTTATTTACCTTTCAGAGGTATCACATTCAATATTGGATGCACTAATATAGTCTATTATTGAGTTATCCAGAAAGTTAAAGTTTTGAGTGGAGCCTAGAATAAGAAATGATTCTATACAATGTCCAGACTGGAGTACAAGTCATTTTGCTCTTTGAGACTTATGATTTCATAGATATGATAGAGCTGAAACTATTTGTGGTAGGTTTCAAGGTATCATGTGATATTTGTGTAAACCCCAATAGAAGAGTTGAAGTTCAGAACTTGTAATAGTTATCTAAAGATATGTAAAATATTACCTCAGATTACTTCAAATGTGGTGCAACCAAATACATTTATTATCTCATAGCTTGTGGTTCAAGAATCTGGCCATGGTATTGTTAAGTACCTATGTTTTAATCTCTTTCACAAGGTTCTAGCCAGGGATGGAGTATCATCAGAAGGTTTAGTAAATAAAAGCGGACTTCCAAGTTTATTCTCATGGATTGTTAACGTTCAGTTTCTTATGAAATGTTGGACTGAGGGCTTCAATTCCTAACTAGCTGTTAGAGACTTCCTTTACCACTTGGATCTCTTGATAGAGCAACTTCAACATGGTAGATCATTTCTCCCTGGAACAAGTGAGAGATACAGTGAAAGAGAGGACACAAGATGGAAGCCAGAGTCTCTTTATAATATAATCTCAGAAAATATTTTCCATGAGCTTTTACGCAGTGCATTCATCATAATGTGTCAGAAGATTAAGTTCATACTCAAGGCAATAGCGTTAGACAACTGTGGGAATATCGGTAGACGAAAATAATTCATGGCCATCTTTGAAGCTGTCTACTACATATATTTAGGGTTTTGGAGCAAAGTTATCATTACTTCTGCAGTAAAGAAATACCCTCTATTAAAAAATACATATGGTATGCCAGAGGTTCCTAATACAGTTTGACGAGGTAATAATAGAACATTAAATGATCATACATTTTGAGCTGCCTAGTAGGAATTAGATGTTATCTGATTTACTGTGTCAACATACTGAGAGTGTACATTAAGGGCAGGGATCAAGCAGACCCAGAAGGTGATTCCTCTGTCATAAGCACCATCTAAATATTTATGTACTATTTTTTAAATCATTTATGCACTATTGATTAGTGCAGCGTCCTACACAGCATTATCTTTGACCAAAGGTGTCATTACACATAAAAGGAGATAATAAAGAGATCGTGGAAATCAGATTTTCTTGTATATCTATATATTCAATTGTACAGAAATAGTAGTCCTGATAGAAAGTGGACCACACTTTTTAAGACTCAGCTAAGGAGCTCTGCACAGTGATTGCAATGCCCTCCAGGAAGCAGCATAGGAAGCTGCATATGCTTCATATTTATATGAAGTTTTCCCAAAGAAAACTTCCACAAAACACTGATAGAGACTGGTGAATAAATACATCACCTTGGTTGGAATAGCTATGAGCTGTGATCTGGGTTTTACATTATCTCCCAGAAAATCTCAGAAGGATTAAGCATGAAGTCACACTTAGTGACAGCTGATTTGATAATGTGCCTGTCATAAACTAGCTTATTTTCTTTAACTTTACACTTCACTGTGGTTCTCAAACCTTCAAAATAAACTACTTGTGATTGAACCCTTGTGTTGAGGTGTGCATCACTAAGAATCCAAACCAAAGCAAATGGCATTTAGTGTCCTAAGCAGCTCCTAAGGACCAGCTATAATCAGTGAGTATGGTGGAGGCAATGACCTACAAAGTGAAGAGTCAAAAATAAGAAATAGAAAATGGGAGGGAACTGTGTAGAGATATTCAACTTGCATTATCTCTTCCATGGACAGGTTCAAGATGCATTTCCTTCATTTAATCATTTTACAGAACTCCCACATGACAACCAAACATTTGCTTTGCTTCCATGGCTCACTTTCAAATGTAAACCAACACTGAAATGCATCTTATCTCAGTCCTTAATATCTTTCCTTGACTGACATTCCATTTTTTTTACTTTCCCTCACTGCTAAGGGTTTTTATCTCTGCGATAAAATGTGTAATATTTTAATAACTTTGGTTCTAATTTCAGCTTTCATTTAAGACTATAAACAAGGCAGTACTGGTTTTGCATCCTGGGATAAGGATCTCAATTGGCAATTTGGTATCAATATGTACCATTAGGAATATTTTACAAAACAAATGATAACCACAGTATTACAGGGTCTTGAATTGCATGGGATGTGAATGATACAGATGCAAAGTCTGACAGTATATGGTTAATACATATAGAATCTAATTTTGTCTTCGACTAGTCTTGAATATGAGACACATGAGCTACAAAAAGGTTTTGTAAAATTGAATTTTTGAAAATATGTAAACTTATAAAAATATTTTATGAAATATACTATAATATGCCTTGAAAAATTAATCTATGAGAAAATGATGACCTTAACTAATTTAATTAAATTTTGAAATTGAAATTAAAAAAGTTATTCTAGCTATCTAAAATTATGAAAAATGCCTAGTGTTATTACGTATCTTATAAAAAAGAATACTGGGTCTCCTTATATTTTAACTGTATAGAACAGTCTTTGGGTTATAGGTTTTCATTCAATTTTAATTTCTGAATGTTAATATAAGGAATACAAGCAAAAAATATATATTTTTATATTAATAAAATAAAAATATTTTTAAGAATTTAAATCATTTGAAATCTCAAATTAAAATATTTTAAAAATATGTTGCACTTGATCATATTATAATATTATACAGTGTTATCTTTATTAAATACGGACTCTTATTTGCATAAAACTCAGTGAGTAAGCAGTAGTGTATATTTTATTTAAGACCACAAAGTAACACAAATACACTCATATGTATGTATGTATTTCTGCCCTTTTCCAGAAAGGTTGTGAAATAGCATACAGAAATAGGTACACTTCCATCAAATAAAACAATCAAAATAAATATTGATGAGTAATGTAAGGCAAAGACACAAATAATTGAAAACACAATAGAGATACAAATAAACTTACATAAAAACGTATGGCAAAATTATATATATTTTATATCAGGCCCAACAAATTATGAGTAGACTTTTCTAGTATTGATACTAGGAATTTCATAAAGATAGTGCAGGGGAAATTATAGTAAATTAAAAAAATTAACATTAAAAAATTTCCATAAATACCCAAAGCAAAACATTTTTTGATTAAACAATGAAATTTGTAATTATAAATATATTGACAATGATCATACTTCATATTTAAAGAGGCTTCATATGTTTTATATAACATGAATCTCTAAGTAGGAACCTCTCCATCCTGGGATATAATTCCCAGAAGAATTACTTCGATCCTTTCCAGGCATTTAGTGTCTTTCCAGAAGGGTTCTATGTCCAAAATATAAGAGTTAAATGGATTCTCTAACCAGCAAACACCAAGCTCCATTACCTCCACATCAACCCCTTGCCCTACACACATATTTTTTCTTAAGTTCCAATATTCTCAATAAATATTGATTGCACACAGAACTTGTCAAATAAAGACTACTTCAGAAGGAGCACTAATGTAATATTCTGAAAATCCCTATTTCAAATACCTGAGGTTCCTTCCATGTTCTAATTAACAATGTCATTAAGAAAGAGACTGAAGATAGCCACAATCCATTGGTAAATTCTTACAAATGTATTAAGATGGAAGCTGGATTAAAATGATAGTTGGTGTTTAGTTAAGAGAGTTGTATGTATAATAATCCCATGATGCTTTTCCCCACAAGGGAAAACTGTCAGGGTAAAAGATCAAGCAATACTTTCCAAAAGAATACATGTATCAGAGAGATTCTCAGAGTGGTGGGGATATGTGATGAAGCACAAGGAGGGAAAATAAGTCACATCATAGAATTGTGACAAAAATTTGGATGGAGAGGGGGATTGTTTTAGCAGATGAGGTAAGTGGAAAACACTGAGCACATGTTGAATTATCTAAAAATATTACTAATTATCGCCATGCATGAGACAACTAATCATTGTTCAAGGATTCCGAAGTCTATGAACTTTTTGTTTTATTTGTTTTCAACACTACACAGAAACCCAGACATCAAGAATTCTAATTTTTATTCAAGTTAGAACTTGGTGTCACAATCTAGGATTTGGAGCATAGATAAACACATAGTTTCTATCCAATATCTATTCTGCTCTTCTTTCTGACTAACAGAAATCTGGTATTGTTTTTATGGGGGGGGGGGGCATGTGTCCAAACTAAAATAAAGCCCAAAAAATTCAATTTCCTAGATTTTTAGAAATAGACATGGCCGGATCTCACAGTTTTGCCGGTGACAAATCGGTACAAATCCATGTAATATTTCTAGTTGTTTAGCTTTCCTGAGAGGTTATTCACTTCCTTATTCCTCGATTATTTATTTTTACTATTTGAAAAACAGATATGAACTTAGAGCTATATCAGATGTCTCTAGACTGTGAAGCAAGTGAGGTTAAAGATCTACACTGAAGATAGGATAGACAGAGGAAGGAAGGAAGAAGGGAAGGGAGAAAGGACAGAGGATGGAAGGGAAAAGGGAGGGTGGAATAGAGGGAAGGAAGGAAGAAAGGAAAAAGCTAAGAGATTAATGGCATCATGGTACAGATTTCAAAACCTGGAATGGATTGCTTGTTAAATGATCAAAATAAGCCCTTTTTGATAAACCACTGCAGTTCCATTTGTAGTAGGTAATTCTTAAATAATACGGATCATTGTTCTACTAAGCAATTACCATGCTGGAAGTGAGCCATGAATATGGTCAACAGAGCCATCCATTGTTTCAAAGACTTGCAAAGACATATAAGAATTTCAAACAGGTGTCATGGTGTCCCTTATTACACTATGAAATATCATATATGTGTTTTAGGTATATTGTTTAGCTCAGACACATTTGGGGAAAATGTGTTCTTAGGGACTGGATGTTAAAATTAGAAGATTAAATTTATACAATAATAAATGTCTAGATATCTTTAAGTGTAGTTCTCACTTGGCAATTTGTTTTTGTATCAGTGTAGAGGTACTATTTTAGGAATTAGAAGTTATTTCTAAAAAGGAAAAAGAGGTTTGTTAGAAATATTTTTTAAAAGTTTCAAACTCTTTTAGAAAAATAGCTGAGACTATATTATCTGAAGTGGCTTCTGTGGGACTTGTGATAAAGTGGTATTTGGAAAACTATTACAGGTTAATTATTATGAAAAAATGTGAGAGGTTTTCAATGAAATAAATCCAGGGACTTGAAAAAAACCTTGAACATCATTCATCAATACAGAGTACTGAAATCATATAGGTACGCATATATGTATCTCTCTGTGTGTGTGTGTGTGCATGTGTGCACGCTTGTGAGCGAGCATGCACTATGTAAGGCATGGTATACTGGCTTCTAAGTAGGAATTTTATCAGATGTTGCAAGCAATTCACTAAAGGCCAAACTTGTTTGAAAAGATTTGAAGTGTTTTGGCTTGCACAATTTTAAGATAATTAAGCCAATATTTAAAAATAAACAATGAAATTCTTAGTTGAATAATGAAACTGAAATATCAAATTTTCTACCTTCTGTAAGATTAATTGGAAAATCTGATACACATTTCTGTATGACAATAGTCAGCTAGATATGATTAGTGACTTATTCCTTTATGCAGCACATAATATCACAATTTCCCATAGTCCCCAACACTCATATATTTTGTATTTTTACTCTTAAATGCCTTCTTCACACTGTGATGTAAGAATTTCCATATAGGTGTTGGTTACTCAGAATGGCAAATTACCTTATTCTTGTATATCTGCAGACTCATATCACATTGATCATGACATCTGTTTCAATGCAGTGTTTACGTCACTTGAAAGAACTAATAGCATGATAGATTTCTATGATAGTTTAATAAAAATATATCCTCAATGAGAGTGGAAAATATTCTTGCTCTCTTTTGTATATGTGTATGTGTGTGGAGTAACATTAACAGAAAGAAATTCATGTTACAATAATTATCCACTAGAGTTTGGTAAAGTGAGACTAGTGGAATAAAAAATGTTTGAACATGGACATATAAGGACTGTAATTAAGAATTGGGGAGAATCTTGGATAGATTTAAAAATCATTCTTTATATTCTTTATTATGCTTAATTTTATTAGGACTGAGTAGAAAGATAGTCGTGATGATTGATATTCCTGTCAGAGAATTAGTCCAGCTGTTGCAGTTCATATTTGACCAGAATGTACTAAGAGCAAGAAAACCACCATGCAGAGAAGAAAAAAAGAGAAAGAAAGGAAGAATAGGCACCTGGAATGAATGCAATATTTTATTTGGAGTCATAGATATCTAAAGAAGCACTTAAGAAGCTATAGGTATGAAAAACTGTAAATTCTCTGTGTACCTCTTTATGAAAAATACAGAGAATGTGGTAGTTTATGATCTCTATGCCAGTGGTGCTAATAGCTCGACTAAATTATTCAATATGCTTTCTCCTATAAGTAGTTCTCAGGAATTTCAAAAGTTTCTAACTCTTAAAAGAGGTCAGGCAAGTAATATATATTTTAAATATTTATTTATTTATTTATTTATTTATTTATTTATTTATTTATTTGAGAAAAAGAAGGAGAGTGTGAACAGGGAGAGGGGCAAAGGGAGAGGGAGAGAGAAAGAGAATCTCCAGCAGACTCCCCACTGAGTGCAGATCTAGATGCAGGCTCAATCTCATGATCGTGAAATCATGACCTGAGCCAGAATCAAGAGTTGGTTAACCCACTAAGCCACCCAGATGCCTCCCAGGCAAGTAATATATATCATATGATACCCTTAATTTTTCAAAGCTTTATTGAGATATATGTCACATACCATAAAATTTATCTATTTTAAAATGTTTTATCGTTCAGTAAATTTTGGTAAATTTATACAATTGGGCAATCATCATAACAATCCAATCTGTGAACACTTCCACCCCCACACAAAATTTTTATATGGCCATTTGCAGTTAATCCCTTGCCCATTGTCTGCCCTCCAAGACCACTTGCTTACTTTCTGTCTCTATAATCTTGTCTTTTGTAGATTTTTAAGATACAAATGCATTCATATAATATTTGTGGGGACTATCCATCCTATTGCATATGCCACTCGTTCGTTTCCTTTTCCTTTTGAACAGTATTTAATTGTACATGTATACAACATTTTAAGAAGTCTATTTACCAGATGGACATCTGCATTATTTTCAGTTTTGGGCTATCATGAATAACGCAATTATGGACATGCATGGACATGCATGGACATGCAACAGTCTTTGTATGGATATATGTTTTTTTTCCTCTTAGGTATATACCTACTAGTTGAATTTCTAAGTTTAACTCAGCATTTTAACAAATTGCAAGCATTTTTGTCCACAGTGTCTTGGCATCTTACATTTTTACCATGATGTACGAAGACACCAATGTATTCTCCACATCTTGCCAACATGTAATATTATCATTCTTTTTCAATATATCTGTTTTAGTGGGTGTGTTGTGTTAGGTCATTGTGGCTTTCATTTTCGTAAAACTAATGATGTTGACCTAGTTTGCTTAAACATTTACCATATGTATATAATTTTTGGTAAAATGTCTATTAAAATTTTTGATTATTTTTGAAAATTGGGTTTCTTGAACTGAAGATTTATTTTTATTTATCTGAGATAAAAATCATTTATCAGATGTATAATTTGCAAATACATTCTCCAAGTCTGTGAGTAATCTTTTAATATTCATAATGTTGTCTTTCAAAAAGAAAAAAAGTTTTATTTTTGATCCAATATATCAATTTTTAATGGATAAGTCTTTGTTTTATATCTAATAAATCTTTGCTTAAGAGCACATTTTTTCAGGGCGCCTGGGTGGCACAGCGGTTAAGCCTCTGCCTTCGGCTCAGGGCGTGATCCCGGCGTTGTGGGATCGAGCCCCACATAAGGCTCTTCTGCTATGAGCCTGTTTCTTCCTCTCCCACTCCCTCTGCTTGTGTTCCCTCTCTCGCTGGCTGTTCCTATCTCTGTCAAATAAATAAATAAAATCTTTAAAAAAAAAAAGAGCACATTTTTTCTTTAATTCGTTTTTATTCTAGAAATTTCATTATTTCATTTTATTTTATTTTTTTAAAGATTTTATTTATTTATTTGACAGAGAGAAAGACAGCCAGCGAGAGAGGGAACACAAGCAGGGAGAGTGGGAGAGGAAGAGGCAGGCACCCAGTGGAGGAGCCCGATGCAGGGCTCCATCCCAGGACTCTGGGATCATGCCCTGAGTCAAAGGCAGATGCTTAATGACTGAGCCACCCAGGCGCCCCTAGAAATTTCATAATCTTAAATCTTACATTTAGGTCTTTATCCAATTCAGCCTAACTTTTGTGTGTACAGTGTGGTATTACACACTTTTTTCCTTCATCAAGATTCTCTCTCATCAATACCTATTGAAAATCTCCCTCAGGGAATTGGAATAGCTCTAAATCACCCTTTTTTCCCCTTTAAATTTATATAATAATCCACAGTATGGATGTAAAATAAATTACTTAATTATTCTACTAGAATTTTGTCCCTAGATTTTGTTCCTACTAACAGTACCATGATAATTTTCTATCCTATCATGGTAGGATGAATTTCCAGAAGTAAGTATGCTGTCAACATTTTTTTTCTTCGGTGAAGAGTATATTATCTCACTTCTATAATTGTTCTGTGAGATAATTCATCCCAGTCATCAGTAGGTGTTTTACTTTAATCTCATGTACTTTTGTCAGGCAAATAAGCAAATGTGGTATATTCTTTCACTATTGCTTGTTTTTCCCTGATTACTGGTGAGTAGGAGGAATTTAGCATGTTGAATTTTTTTTGAAAAAAGTTAAGTGGAATATATGTTAATAAAACTTCTAATAACCCACTTTATTTTTGTATTCTATGCATAATTTTATTTTTCTTGTGATCTTCAGGAGGAGGTAAGGACTGAATCATGTCATAGAATAAATAAGTTAAATATATATATCTCTTCTTCAGAATTTCTATCAAACTCAGAATTTAATCTAGTGGGCTTACTGAATTAATGCAAAAATTTCTAGATCATCAGCCCCAGTATATATAAAAGTAAGGACAACATATATGAATTGATTTATTTAAAAATCTGAGTAGTCTGCTTACTATGTCATTCAGCTTGATTATGCAGTATTTTAAAATATTATTTTACAATATGCCCTAACATAAGAAGAAAATGATATGAAAAATGAAAAAACTGGAGGGTTTTTTTTTGAGAAAATAACAGTTATCAAAAATTCCAGGAAATTTTCAAAAATTTTAGACAAGTCAAAATAGAATGGAAAATATGTATTAATTTGTTCCAAAGAAAATATAAATGTTATCAATGATTGATTATGCTTTTTGGCTTTTTAAATTAAATATTTTATTTTGCTGGAGTTATATACACTTTGTAATCTTTTCAAACATTTTTTTTCTCTTTGCCAAATTATTCCTTTTTACAGTTAAAAAATAAGTGGTTAGACCTTGTAATGTTTTCATCTTTGGTATATGCATTGATTTAATCTATTCATCTGATATGTTCATTGTGATAACAAGACATTGATCAAGTCTATTAATTAGTTTGCATCCAGCAAATTATATCCACTAACCTGTAACAGAAATTGTTTCTTTTTGATAAATTTAAGTACAGTAAGATATTAATAGGGGAAGGTGAGTGAGATATCACATTGCTTTGACAAGTTACCTGCTGGTGGACAATTGACCCTACCTGGTGTTATTTCTTAGTGTTAAGAAGAGTAAGTAAATGTTATTGACACATATTCTTTTGCATTCATGGAGTGTGTTGGGTTTAAGATAACAAATAGCACAGGGATTATAAACTGAAACAAAGCAGAATATGAGAGCTATAGTTTAGTCTATTTGGTCATATAGCTTCAGGCTCAGGTTGGTAAGTAGTTAGTAACTGCACTTTTTTAAAGGGATTCTACTTTTCTCTGCTTTATTAGTCCTTCCAGTTCTCCCAGTTAGCGAATCCATACATCTAAGCAAAGAAAGGGTCAACCATTACTCATTTGGTATGAACATATTAAAAAGACTTACACACATTAATTCAAAAACATTTCTATGATGTTAATAGATAAGAGTGTTTTGTAAAAGAAGACAATTACCTGAGGCAATGAGTCTATGTTCCCGTAAGAACAAGATAAAATTAAACAGACACACACACACACACCTACACACACAAACAGACCAATTTACATATCAGTTTTGCTTTGCAAGTGTTGTGAGAAAATAAAAATTGAGGTTTTGATAATAAATATCACCATAAGACTTTATATTGCACCATGTTTCCTATTTACTCAGGATCAAAATTAAGGTTTTAAATTAAAACCTTTACATTCTCTAAGAATTTCAGTTAAGTGTACAGGAAGTATGGAAAAAAATGAAAATGAATATTTCTTGATAATGATATTACATTTTACATCACACAGCCTTTAGGAAATGGCCAAAGCCAGGTATAAAATCCTAAAAAAGAAACTCAAAATGGACACACTACCAAAACTAGTATGATTGACAGAATAGTTAATTAATATACTAATGAATTAAAATTGCAAAAAAATTAACCCAAATATTTATCATTTCCAGAATTATTATTGAACTAACTTGAGAGTTTATATTTAAATAAGAAAAGCTTAAGCTTCATCATAATGTTTTTACAAATTCCAAGTGAGAGTTAGAAATCAGTAATACATGAGTTATAATGTCAAATGATATCTTACCAAATGTATACAATTTAACCAATGGATCACTTCATGAGTGATTCTGTAATTGTAATATTTAACACAGTATGTAATTTATTTGAGCTTGCATCCCAATTCTTAGCAATTTGTTTTGCTACAGATTAAATATTATGCAAATTTATTTGGTTTCTAGGCTTTTATTTAACAGGAACACCTTTGTGAATGATTTATTTAGTACCTTCACATAAAATAAATAGCTTTAGAAATATTAATCATAATGAAAGCTGATAAGTTATATTCTTAAGAGTAAATACATCATTTATAATCAGTGAAAATCAATGAATGATTTACGTTATTCCACTTTTGAATGAGTTCAAAATAATGTTAATACAATGAGATGAAATAACAAATCTACTAAATTTCTGAAATAACTTTACCTTTAAAATCAGATTTGAGTCTATTAAACCTTTTTTCTGGGACTCAACCTCAACAATAAACAGCTTTGAAGGAGATCGAAACTTGATTTCTTAAATAGAAGGGAGTAGTTAAATCTCCCTTCTCTTCACTAAAAATAAAACAGAATGAAATCAGGTTCTAAGATTTTTGCAATAAACAAAGTTGTGTTTTAGGCAACTCATGTGTGAATCACTGTAAACTGCTTTCACAATAATGCAGGGACTAATTTCAATTTTTATTTGCAATTTCAATTTTATTTTTATTTGGTTTATTCCCCAATCCCTCTAAACCCATTGTGGTTTGTGCCACAAATCATATTACGATATCTGTTTATGTCGGTCACCATATGATGCCAAGACTTTCTGTTCAGCTCTTATGGCCCAGACTCTAACCCTTCTTTGATCCCTTCTGACTTCTCCACTTCACCAAAACCACTATGAAGTTGAGTTCATTGTCTAACACCTGGCATATAATGACTTTCTTATTGATTTTCATAATAATATTCTTGGTTTCTATTGTCAAGATTTATAATTGAAATTTTTTTCAGTCCATGGTTGCTCTGCTTCCCAATTCAGTACACTCAGAATAAATACTACAATGACCTACATAAAAGCCCTAACACCCCATCTCATCTCAGTTTTTCACCCTTTTTCTTACTCAATCCGTTCTAGCTTCATTTAAGCTTGCTATTTCTTGAACTTTCCATGGCTTTTTCCTTGGTTCTTTCTTTTTTCTGGAATTGATGTTTTGCTCAAAGATTTCCATGATATTCATCTTCACTGCTATCAGACTATACTTAAAAACCAGTGAGACCTTCCTGACAATACTTTTAAAAGTGTCTCCCAATACTCCCCATCCCACTTTTTGATTATTTTTTTCACTGTGCCATGTATTACCTTCTATATACTATATGAGATTCTCCTCCTTGTGTTTATCAACTGTTTTCATGTTTCCTTACTGCTCTTACTTGAAATTAAAGCCTAGGAAAAGATTTTATTTTGCATATGTATGTATTTTTAATACTGTATTCCAGATGTTTTCATAGTGACTGATAGACACTTCATAAATATCTGTTGACTCTGACAGATGAATGTTAGACCTCTTTAATGACAACAGGGATTGATAGAAGACTGCTTTTTCATTTCTTAAAACATACACACACACACTAATGAGCCAAACAAGAGTCTCCTCCTAATACCTCAAACCTAAACATAAATAAGAATCCCTTTGAATGAGGTTAATCAAAACAAATGGATTCAAAGACTAAGACATTACTAATCTACTCCTCAATTCTATTTTTATATGCCAATTTAATTCCATTTTCTATGTTTACTTCCTGTAAAAAAAACCCCAAAAACTAGCATCTAAGAAAATATGGAAAATACTCCTGGGTGTTCTACAAATGACCATTTATGGTATTTGAGAATGAAAGATGGTTTCAGAAAGTAGCATGCACATGTCTATCCAATACTGGATGCTAGAGTAAAAATGTGTTCAGCTTATATGTGCTTGATACTATAAAATACTATTAATCTTCTTCCATTTATGTATGAAATGTGATAAATAGCTCTATCTGGAATGACAGAATTTTCAAAAGAGGCAAATTTCCACAGTAATAAAGTTCCAAGAAATTTAGTTATGAGTTTTTTAAAGGCAAAACTGAGATAGGTTTATAAAATGAGGTTCTCTCACATCATCATATATCATTAATGAGAAGAAAGGAAAAGCACTAGCTTCTACAAACAATACTAAATCATTTATTTTTATCATTCTTAATCAGTGTAGGTATTTCACAAGAACTTAACATGTTCACATTGACAGTAAGGAACACACAAAGATAAATGTCTGCTTTCAATGTCTACAATCAAAGCTTAGACATACTCTGTTTTTAGTTTTCATTCAAACTTGTAAATGATTAAATATTAAACAAAAATGAAATATTTGATTTTATTTCAGTAAATAATAGTTAAAAGGTTTATATTTATATAGTGAGATAGATGTAGACTTTGAATACACAGATTTGACATAAAAAGTATGTGCCATGCAATCTAAATTTAATTCATTTCATGAAAAAATAATAATGATTAGGCATATATATGATGTAATTAATAATTAGTTATTTATAAGGTGACTAAAAATATTTTCCTTCTATCATTAAATATATTTCACCAATTCTCTGTGAAGAATATGTTTAAGGTCTTTTAAGCTCCATGCATGTTATGAAACTAGCAGATAGTTTCTCTAAGTAAAATAACTATATTTACGTCTAAGAAAGATGTAGGGGATATCCAGTAACACATGATGGATATAATTTATTGAATGGTGGATTCCTCAGCAACATCATTTACTTGTTGATTGATTGCTATAACAGAGGTACTTTTGGACCTCGATCAACACGCACTGAATAGATAAATTAAAATGTCAAATTCTTACCATATAAAGATTACAACGGGTTTTGAGGGAAATGATTTCTGACTAGTGGTCAAAAAACAATGATATAGTGACATTACAGTTGTCAGAAGTTGGTGGCACAGGACAGCAAAGTAGCAAATAATGAAATCAGAAGAAGAAAGATAATCAAGGAACAGACAGCAGTAGAAACATTTATAGAAGGATTGTTCTTAAACTGGAAGTTGGGATTTACTCTTCACCAGTATATAAGCTAAATATCCATTGTCACTAATCACTCATAATTATTTAGATAGCTTATAAACTAGAGCATTCAAGCAAGAATAGAACTTCTAAAGAGGCCAGACTCCTCATTTCTCAGATGTGGAAATTGCTACTAAAAAGTAAATTGATAGAGGTCACATAATTAATTACTGACAACCATAATTGCTATTTATATAGTATTTTTTATTTCCTTAATATTGTTCAGGCTAGATTGTAAAATAATGCTTTTCTATGATTATTTCCATCAACTTTGTGTGAAGATCCCTAGTGTAAAGAAAAAGAACTAAATTTTGGAGTATCATACCCTTAAGATCAAATCTGAGAAATATATAATGTTATTATATGTGTGATCTTGATTACATTGTTTAAATGTTCTATAATTCATTTCTTTCATTTGAAGAGAGAAGTTCTGCTATCTCTAAGAGATATTATAAATATTAAATGTCATTTAACAGATATTATTAATGTCTATTTATTAGATATTTATTAGATAACAGATTTTTATATCATAATTCTCTCCTTGTTCTGAGATCTCAATAAGAGGTTCTCCGAACATGCTGTTCATTGTATTCATAAATTTACAGTGTTTAAAGATCCACATTCTTCTTGCCCTAAATTACCGTAGGGAAACAGCTGTCAGTATTAAAACTTAAAATAGTGTCCCAATTTAGCCAAATTTTACAATGATGCTTAGCTTACAATGATTGTTATTTTAAGTTTTAAAACCTTGGCTTTTCCTAAGAAAATAGAATTTTTCCCTCCCTTGCAAATCTTTATGTTGAAAATGCTACTTCTCATCATAAACGTAAATAAGCAAATTAAAAACACGGGATTTGATATTCAACATAGTTATTGCTATCCCTGAAACAAGCCATTATTATATGTATGACCATGGGAAGATTAATATTATATCTCCAAACTCCAGTTTTTTCAATGATCAAATAAGAAAGGAAAAATATAACAAAAAAAAAAAAAAAAAGAAAGGAAAAAGAAACCTTAGTACCCATCTCACTGGGTATAGAGGAGTGACTAGGAGATCTAAAATGCATGAAACGATACGGGATACAGTAACAAGCTCTTAAAACTAGATATTAGTCATTTAATAAATTAATGGGTATATTTGGTTTTAAAAGTACCATTAGTTTACAAGAGCCCCATGACTCTAAAGTTCATCTGCTAAAACACTTCCTTCTAACACACACCACATACACACACACCTCCATATCTTTTATGATCATTAACTGTTTAGGAAAGGGATGATTTATTTAATGGTACTCTAAGCTGATTACATGAAAAACAGAAACTATTCTATTAGTGATGTAATTATATGCTGCTTAAGAATGAAACTGATAAGGCTGCTTGTATCAGGAAACTGATATTAATATATATATATATATATATATATATA
>NW_024423344.1:53852471-53865033 GCF_017311325.1 Ursus maritimus
CTGATATTAATATATATATATATATATATATATATATATATATATGAAGATAGGTACGTATCACTCAATTGATAGTAATAAATATTTATTATTACTTAAAAAGAAGTCTCTACTTCTACAGCTATTTTATAATATGTCAATGAAGAAGTGTTTAAATATACATATTTAGTTTTTATTGATTGCGTAAAATGTAACAAAATTTCAACCTAGCTACTAGGACTTCTGGGTGTTAAATAGGCAGTCATGATTTCTGATCTCATATAGTTCACAGTTAACTAAAGAAGCATAAATCAGGAATTAAAAAAATAGATTTGATTAATAAAATGATGGCATACTCACATGTGAGGGGTATGTGTACGAGTGATCAACAAGACTGTAGGGAAGTGGTACCTGGATGGCTCAGTCAGTTAAGCACCTGCTTTGTGCTCAGGTCATGATCCTCGGGTCCTGGGATGGAGCTCCACGCTGGGCTCTGTGCTCAGCCGGGAGTCTGCTTCTCCCTCTGCCCCTCCCCCTGTTCATGCTCTCTCTCTCTCACACACACTCTTGTTCTCAAATAAATAAATAAAATCTTTAAAAAAGAAAAAGACTGTAGGGAAAAACCGCTCCAAGGAAGGTATACTTATACTGAAACTTGAAATGAGTATGAGTTAGTCAGATGTAGCAAATAAGGGAGTGGTTCCACAAAGAAGGAACAACATGTCAAAAGCCTGGGACCTAAGAAAACATGCTACATTAAAACATCTGCTAGAAAATCTGCTACAAGCAGAATGAATGTAGGAGTAGTCAAAGATGAGAGACTATGAAGGAAAGGATGATAGAGTTAGAAACAAGGATTCTGGATGCTCCTCTAAATTCAAAAGAAAAAAATGGAATGATTCAAAGAAGGAATGTAGTGTGGAATGCAGCTCTGTCTGGAGAACTTAAAATTTGTTTTAATAAAGGAAGACCAATAGAAAGTTAAAGAGTTTAGAAGCTGTTGCGTATTCCAGTGAAGTGAGGACAGTGGACATTACTAAATAGATTTTGTTTGTGATATAAATAATTAACATATTTGAAATCTAATTATGTGATAAATAGTGTGGCAATTGGTAATGTATGTGGGAGAGAGAGAAGGAGAGATGAGAAATAACTCTTATGTTTATGGATATTTGGGGCTAATACATGGGTGACTGTACAGTCATCTGTGCTAAAGAAGACACAAATATTCCCAAAGTGAAAATTTATTTTGGATATATTGGGATTTAATGGCTTTGAGATAGACAAAGAATGAGAAGATACACAATGTGGATGATAATTGAAAAGAAAAGGGAGTAGATGATATTGCCTGAAAAGTTTTTAGAACTGGAAATGAACAAGACTAAAATTTAATGTTGGGTGACCTCAACAATTAAGGGTTGGCTAAAGGAAGCATAAATGATAAAGAATTTTCAAAAGTAGCTAAGATAGAAGTTAAAAAAAATGAAAGAAAAATGGGATGCCATGCATGGAACTCAGGGGAAAATAATATTCCATTATTCCATCAGGGAGAGAATGATCAAGAGCATTTATTGCTGCTGAAGCAAATATAAAGCAAAATAAAGCAAACAAAATAAAGAATGAATTGTGCCCATGGGATTTAGGAACATTTAGGTCACTAACGACCTTGGTTACATAGGTTCAACAACTTAGACAAAACAGGAGTTAAAGATAAAAATATCTTTGAAAAAGTTGGTACTGTGTACTTGTGAAGTGTTAATCAATATTAGAGTTATGAAGAACTATTTGATAAACTTAACAATGTGGTGGACTACACTGAGAAAATAAAAAAAAATTTTTTAGCTCCTAATTGGAATAGTGATTTGACACAAGTTATGTAGCATCTAAAGGCAAATATTCTTGAGTGAAGCACAGTATTATATTAAATATTTTTAAAAAGAAAAATAGTATTGCAAAATGACAGAATGAATTTTTAGATGATATTTCAATCAGGAAGGGGTTCCTTTTGCAAAGGCTTTTGAAAGAGTCCCTCACTGATAGTGCCCAGAGAATGCTGGTGATATAGAGGATAAAAAAGGCCTTAAAGCACACACATCATCAATAAAACCATAAGGAAAAGGAGAAAAAAAAAAAAAAGCCAGATCCACTGGTAGGTAATATTTGTAATAAGTATATTATAAAGCCCAAACACTTAGAAATAATTTAACAAAAATCTATTAGAGCTGCTTTGGAAGGAAGATAGTGCAAGTTCTTATACAGAAGATCAGAGAAAGATTCTGTATAAAAATATGACTAACTCAATGGCAGATAGTTGAGTCTTATGAAAAATGTTGGTGTTCAAATAGGACCCGGAAGAATGCTCCATGATAGAAGATAACTCTGACTATTCACTGTAATCTGTTTAAGGATTCATACCAGATTTTCTATAAGGTAATGGTGGAAATATACTCTCAGTACTTGGCACCAGAATTCTGTCTATTGTGATTTAACACTTTTGTTAAAAATAATTTATAAACTAACTTAGAAAAGCTAATAATAAGAGAATCCCAAGCCCAGACAGAGATGTTAGGGAGATAATTGAGAGAAGGAGCAGAAAGGAGGCACAGTCTTATGGGGTATGCAAGTCAGAGAACAATAGACTAGCCTATGTGATATGATCCTTTAACAGTAATACACTAAAAATGACAGTTTTATAATATCTTTTAATTATTTTGATTAGTGAATTTTTGTAGAAACCTGTAAGAGGGTTGAGTTTGTCCAGTAGGTGGTTAAGATGGAATTGATATGGGCTGCCTGCACAGGTAAGGGAACACTCATGATCATAGGGAAGAAGAAACCCTTAATTCATTGAAATCTCGTGGTTGTCTCTATGTTCTCATAAGTCAAACTGGGGGGTTTGAGACAAATTTACTTAAATCCCTGATAGGTAGAATAGATTCTTCTGTCCAAGAGGAATAGAAGTTATAATCATAAACTATTGTATAATCTTAATATCATGACATGTATTTATATTCAAAGATATCTTAATGGTATGTTCATTTTAATGTGTATTATCAAATCAGATTTATTATAATAAAATTCTTAATATATGATATTTATTTTTAAAAATAAGCCCTTTATTATCTTTAAATACAAAGAATCATCTCAGGTTCTTAATATAGAGATATATAAAATAATTTAAATAGCAGTTGACTATTACAACCAAGGTTGTAATATTTACAATTACTTAAACAGAGCAATGGCATTCTGTTCAAGATTAGTTTATGTCTAGTTATTCTATATTTTACACATTTATTAATTAGAAATTGGACTCCTATTTAATCAAACAATTGTTAAAATGCTATATGAATAAATACATCTAGAATTTTTTTCTACTTCCCTTCGTGGAATCACTATTAATATGCGCTAGTAGAGAAAAAATAATATATCATCTTGAGAAGTACATTTGTAGCATCAGGCTATTCTAGATTCAGAAAACAGTACTGTAGTGAGTTGTGGAAAAAAAGTATGGGAGGAGGAAACAAAAGAAAAACTAATGAGGAAGAAATTTGAGGAGAAAAGAATTATATAATAATAGAAGCACAGCAATTGATGTGGGAGTGCAATTATGGAGTTTTATAAGTCTGACCTTAATTCTCAGCTATTCTGAAATTAAATGAAAGAAAGTATTTAACTTTCCTTATTGGCAAAATGAATGTATGGGACAAGTTGACCTTAAAGCACCCTTCTATCTTGAATTTCTTATGCTTCCAGGAATTGAAGTTAGTGACTATTAATTATCATAATAAAGGGGAATGTTGAATGATGACAAATATCAGAAACTACTTTGGCACTGTTTCTGTGAACAAAGTGCATATCAATCCCTAGTGGTGCACTGAATAATATCAACCTCAAAACAACCTTGAGAAATTATGACTCCGACATGCAAGTCATTATTTAATGCCTAGAAATATCATTTCATTTGTAAATGCCCTGCTGCCCCCAATGAATTATACATACCTTAGATAAAGATTACATTTTTCTTATGGTTTGACTTGCTATCAAGAAATGTTTATTGATTAATTAATCAAATACATATTTTTCTCATGAATTTGACTTTCTCTTCTCTCTCCCTCTTTTTCTTTCTCAACAGATATAGACTCTAGATACCTAGAGACGGCTACTTAAACTAATGACTAATGAGGGACAATGGCTTTATGTTGGAAAAAACGGGACATATTGCTACATTAGATACTAAAGGCAAATTATTTTACTTAAACTTCAAAAGACACTGCAAGATGGGCTTTTTATCCCCAATTTATGTTTTTTTTAAAGATTTTATTTATTCTTTTGAGAGAGAGAGACAAAGAGAGCACAAGCAGGGGGAGAGGCATGTTCTCTCTTTCATTATCAGAAATAAAGCAAAACAGTTAGAATAAGTGAATCACTATTGTCATTGAGAAAAGGTGCACTGAGTGACAGGCTGCCGGAAATTCAGTTTGGATTTGGAGATATCAGTTTGCCCTATGTGTCATACAAGAGCCTCCCTATTGAGAGGAGTGAAGAAAAAAAGAAGAAAAAAAATAGTACCAGCTCACTACTCCTGACAAACATTAATTCAGAAAGAACATCACTTTTATGATAATTTACATAAAATTAAGAGTCAGAAAATAATATCTAATGCTAACCCAATCTGAATTTCAGAACAGGACAAGGGTGCCTGGATGGCTCAGTCGGTAATGTGACCGGCTCTTGATTTTGGCTCAGGTCATGACCTCAGGGTCCTGAGATCAAGCCCCGCTTTGGGCTCTGCACTCAGTGGGGAGTGTGCTTGAGATTCTCTCTCTCCTTCTGCCTCTTCCCCCCCGCCATTTTCTGTCTTTAAAATAAATAAATAAATAAATAAATAAATAAATAAATAAATATTTAAAAAAATAAATTTCAGAACAGGACAAATGAAAAGAAATGTGGCTAAATGTTAAGATTACATATTTGAAAACTACTTTTTAATTTATTATTAAAAATAAAATTTAAGAAAAATTTATCAATTTTAGTAGAATGCAAAAATATAAATTCTATGTGAAATATATAGTTAGGCATAAAGAAAAATAAGACAGAAAAACTTCTTGAAGATTCAATTAATATATTCACTCAAGGTGTTTTTGCACAGACATAGGAGGATAACTATTTGTGTTTACATTTTCCCCAAAGCAAGGGGGTTGGATGATGGTCATGTGCAGTATAAGATATGTTGGGCAAGAGTATTTATAGTATGTTTTTTCCTTGCTGGGTAAGCATTTGTTATACAGTGAAAATGCAAGCACAGGCAAGTTTTCTAATACCATCGAGACCTGAATTGTAAAAACAAAGGTTAGCTGCAAATATTTAACCCATCTAAAAAAAAGTAACAGAGATTCAATACTTGTGTTTAGAGTTTCTGATTTCAGTTGTTTGCCAAAATGTGCAATCATGACACTGAAGCATATAGAAAAGTTCTTTATGAGATTTTTTCTAAGATCTTCAAAATCTTAATAAGCTTAGAATTCTTCATATTGGGTATAAATATGCCATAATTTTCTGCCTGGACACATTTATTTATCTCCAGAAAAGTAACTTTTGTATACCTAGAAAGATAGTTAGCTAGAATATGTGAAATACTAATGAAGTAATTGTATTATAGTGAATTATATTAATATGTATCTTCATATACTGAAAATTTTATGATATTAGATTGTTGTCTCTTTATACCTTTCTAAATTTTTGTATGATATAAATTTTCCTATTATATGAAACTACTAAAATTGCTAAATTACAAAATACTAATATTAAGTGGGTAAAATAGTTATCCTAATTTTAAATTTCTTCCACATGCTAACTTTAAAATAAGTCTACACACACACACACACACACAGAAAAAAAAATTATTATGATCTGCTCAGGCTCACATAGTGATTATGCTAAATAACTTAAAGAAAAAAAGTCCTATCTGTCTAAAAGTAAATTGGGAGCTTGTATTACCTATGAGAATCTAAAGATTACATTGAAGATAAACATTATAAAATATTTAAAAACAGCTAAAATTCTAAGTAGCTATGAAATCCACATAGGCCACAAGAATTTTTTTCCCAGTGTAGCATGATCCCTTCCATTATTGCCCCCAATATGTCACAATCACATACCCACCACATGGCAAACAGTTGGAAAAAGAGACAAAAACTATCAGAGATCAAAGGATTCAATGTGCCTCCCTACCAATTTAATGATAGTTGCTTTTCACTTTCCTTTATCTTTTCTTATGATTTTATACTGCCTTGTGATCAATATCATCCAGTTAAAAAACAAAGATGCTGTTTGCTAGGCATATCAGTATCAAAGATATAGACTGGATCACACCTTTTCTCCAGCAATTAAGATGCATATATCATACAGGGAGAAATACCAAACTATTCCAAGATCTTAAAGTAGTGACCCTAGGGGTGCCTCAGTGGCTCAGTGGTTAAGCATCTGCCTTCGTTCGGCTCAGGGCATGATCCCTGTGTCCTGGGATCGAGCCCCACATCAGGCTCCTCCCCTGCTTCTTCCTCTCCCACTCCCCCTGCTTGAGTTCCCTCTCTCACTGGCTGTCTCTATCTCTGTCAAATAAATAAATAAAATCTTAAAAAAAAAAAATAGTGACCCTAATTAACAACTGGACTTAATAATCAAAGGTAGACAGTAAGCTTACAGTGTCTTAAATTTTTTTTAAAGGGAAAGAGAGAGAGAAAAACAGTGAAGAATTACTATATATACATTGACATATGACTTCTTTGGGCTCCAAATGTTGGCCAGTAAACTTATGGTTTTATTGAGATCATTAGCCCTAGTCATTTTCTCCCAAGATTTAAGAAAATAGTTTATTACTATATTTTTATAATAAAAAAGAGAATAGTAGCATCTTTCTATTTTTTAGTTTATACTTTAAAAATGTAACAGTTATTTGCCTGTGATTGGCAAGCAATTCTGTTTCTACATATCAAGTTTTTTCTGTATATTAGATAGAAGTGTATTTAACAGAAAAAATTATTATCATTTGAAGAGAAATTCTGTCTTTCTAAACAAGAAAAAGCTTTAAATTTATGTTTCAATAGGTTATTTCATTCTGTAGACAGTTGACAGTACATGAATTGAAGAAGAGAATATTGGTTGATCTCAATATGTGATTTGGAGATGATAATACATGTATAATTCATAACTGTGGTGATCTTAAATTGTCATTATATGTAAGACTTTTTCACTTTAATTTTCTGAACAAATTCTAAGCCTGACTTCAGGACTCCATCCCAGGACCCTGCCTGAGATCGTGGCCTGAATGCAAGGCAGGCACTTGACCGACTGAGCCACCCAGGTGCTCTCTCTACCTCACTCTTTAAGCCTAAATCCATCAACCCATTCCTGCCTAACATCCCCATATGAGCCTTTCTCAGATGTCTCACGGTGAGCACGTTTAACCCGTGGCAATGGTACCTTCCCAAGCGCCTACGCGGCCTCCCCCAGTATATTAGTGTCCTAGGGCTGCTGGCGCAAATTGTGACAAACTGAGTGGCTTAGAACAGTGGAAATTAATTTTCTCACAGTTCAGAAGTCCAGAAATTTGAAATAAAACCATCTGCAGAGCAATGCTCCTCCCAAAATTTCTAGAGAAGTATCCTACCTTGCCTCTTCGGGCTTTTGATGGGTCCTGGTTCTCCTTGGGTTTTGGCAGCATGACTCCAACCTCTGCTTCTGTCTTCATGTGGCTGTTTCACTTTGCAGCTCTCTCTTATGACAAGGATTCTCTACTTGACCAAACTCTAGTCAGGTTCCTCTAAGCTCTCTTTTCTCCTAGGCCTCTAACGTGGTCTGTAAAAACTGCAGACTCAGCACAAATGATTTTATCCATCCTCCCCTCTTCCACAGCCCCTCCATAAACACATTAAAAGTTTTGAACAGGGGCACCTGTGTGGCTCAGCTAGTTACGCATTGGCCTTCAGCTCGGGTCATGATCCTGGGGTAGAGCACCATGTGGGGTACCCTGCTTGGCGGGGAGTCTGCTTCTACCTCTCCCTCTGCCACCCCCCCTGCGTGTGCTCTTTCTCTCTCTCACTCTCTGAAATAAATAAATAAAATCTTAATAAATAAAATAAAAGACTTGAACAAAAAAAAAAAAAATTCTAAGCCTGAGAATATATAATCATTTTCCTTGAAGCCAGTCTCTTTAAAGACTGTTTTCTAAAAACAAAATTTACTTAAGTATCTTTAAATGTAATTTATAAACATATGTACTACAAAATTAAGAGAATAAAAAAAAATCTAATTTTGGACTTGTAACTTTAGTTGACTTGATAAAATTCAATTGAACTAATAAAGTGATTAATCATCATATTAATATAATAATCAGATAATATCTTAAGATTACATTTTAAATTTATTTGAACCATTTAGAACAGTTTGCATGGCTATGAAATAGAATTAACATGAAATTGATAGTTTCACCATGGAAATCCTGTTATCTCTGAAAAATTCTTATATGATTGTTTCTGTTGATTCTTAGTAATATTTTAACCAAATAGCAGTTGCTCCCAGATTACAAGAGAACTACTATTTTAGTTTTCCATTTATAAGAAACTGTCAAAAATATATATAAATAAGGCTGTATGAAATATACTCACAAATTCCTCATCTGAAACTTATTTATTTATTTATTTTTTTATGAATGCTTTTTTTCTAGTACTTTTTTTTTTTAAAGATTTTATTTATTTATTCGACAGGACAGAGACAGCCAGCGACAGAGGGAACACAAGCAGGGGGAGTGGGAGAGGAAGAAGCAGGCTCATAGCGGAGGAGCCTGATGTGGGGCTCGATCCCATAACGCTGGGATCACGCCCTGAGCCAAAGGCAGACGCTTAACCGCTGTGCCACCCAGGCGCCCCCCTCATCTGAAATTTAAATCTTTAAATACAATTATCAGTCACATTAATTACATGGGGAAGAATATTCAGAATTCAAGAAGCTCCTAAATGTGCCAGTTTGGACGTTTTCCTAATATTTATATACAAAACTGAACACTCATGATTACTGGGAAGCTTTTTTTTCCCCTCCTCACCCATTTGTAATGATAAATAATTATAGTTGGTGTCCTGGTATATAACTTATGCTTCAAGATTTTGATAGTCTAGCAAAATATGCAACAGTTCTTAATTTTCAAAAATCTGAATATAATCACAGAAAGTACCTCTATTAGACTATGATTGGATTGGAATACTTACCAAATATAGGGCTGCTAAGAAAGAAACCTGGAAATCACACGGAAAATGCCTTTGATTCCTTCCTTAATATATCAACAAAATGTCTCACTTCTCCCTCGTTCTATTCTTCTCTTCTTTTATCTCTCCCTCTTTTCTTCCTCCTCCTCTCCCTCCCTCTTCCCTCTTCTTTCTCGTACTTTTCCACTCCCCTGCCTCCTTTTTCTCCTTCTTCCCCTTCTTTTTCTCTACTATGTCTTTTCTAAATTACTATAGATCAAAGTTTCTAAATTTCAGCACTAGTAAAATTTTGGACTATAGAATTCTTTGGTGGGAGCAGTCTTAGGCACTATAAAATGTCTAGTATTTTTGGCCTTTGTTCACTAGATGCCAAGAGCAAACGTTCTATGGTGACAAATAAAACAAAAACAAAGACTTCAGATTTTGCCACTGATGCTTAAATTAGCCTCAGCTTTATTGTGAGTTCTTGGTAGAATATTCTATAATTTTTTGAATATTTTTACTTCTACATGGATTTATTATTTTTAAGATGTTAACAAACTGCTAAATGCAAAGATACATGCTTGATTCCTCGTGTAATAAATTCTTTCTTGGATGATTGTTTACTTTAAAATTGTTAGGGCATATTGAAAGCTGTAGAGAATATAAAAGGAAAAGTATTATTCAAGAAACACAGAAACTGAAAACTATATTTAATCTGGTCATATCTACTGAATAGCAATTTAGCCTTTTTTGCAGCTGCCCTTTAAACAATTTTAGTTGTATGTATAACCAACATTCCAAACTCCTTAGTATCTCAAAATTAAAGATAACTCCTTTCTCTACCATATCTTTGTTTTTCTTCTTGTACCAGTTACTGATACAATTTCTAAAAATCTTTCATTTTATAATAATTTCTTCAATTGGTTCTCTCTTTTGGTTTCCAAAACATATTGGTAGATAAGATTTTTTTTATTTGTAAAAACTTCATAATATTTCTTGAGTTCAATCCCTCATCTACATGAAGTGCTTCACTGAGTTGATTTTTGTACTAGTTTTCTGGAACACAGACAGAAGCAAAAGGTGATATTGTTGACATAAAATAGTCAAAGGGTGGGTATACAGAGATGCCTGCTAGGAGTCTATATAATGTTCAGTGACATGCCAGGTCATTTATATGTTGAGATTGGATTATTATGTGATACTCCGTACCAGGCTTTCAGAAGGAGTATTTTTCCTGAATATAGAATATTTTCAGCCATGATTATATGGAGTATAGACTTGAACCTTTCTCTATAAATAAAAAAAGTTAAATTCCTTTCCTTCTCTAGGATAATATTTGAGTCATTTGCAAGATCATAATGCCCATAAGGTTTCTATTCTTCCTCTTTCCTAATTCTGATAAAAAGTGAGAAGATAAAATTCTGATTTAATTTCTACCTGTTCTTAAATGAAACCTAGCCAAGAAAAAGAAAGAAGGAAAGAAAAAGAAAGAAAGAAAGAAAGAAAGAAAGAAAGAAAGAAAGAAAGAAAGAAAGAAAGAAAAAAAGAAAGGCAAACCTTGGGCAACAAAACTGTTTTTAGTAACAGCAACATAGCTGGAAGGAAAACTAGTGAAGAACAGGATAAAACTCTTCTAACACCAGTGAATTGTGAGGGTTACAAAGAGACTGTTAAAGAGGGGGAAAAAATAAAACTTTCTGGTGATGCTTTTCCACAGCAGAGAAAGACACATAACAAGCAGGAAGCCACAGCAGTTAAAAAAAAAAAAAAAAAAAGGCCTATTGAAAGATAAGATATATAAGAAGACTACCCTAAAGCATTGAAGAAATAACTTTCTTTGAACTGGATTTATTGTTCAGAGTAGGACAGGAACATAGAAATTGTGTGATTCATGTCTTCAAAAAGATTAAAAGGAAAAGTTTCTTCTGAGAAAGTAGAACTAGCCTTCACAGGGAAGGACGCAACTGCAATAAAAACTATTAAATGTTGTTTAAAGGCAAAGTTGCCAAATTAAAAGTTGAGATGTGCTCATTACAAAAGGATATCATGAATCAAATCAAGCAGAAAGAAAGCAAAAATACAACCACAAGCAAATATACACGGGCATACAATATATCATAAACATACATCATGTATATTTAAAAAAAACACATCTATACACAATATAAATACCAGAAAAATATATTAATTAAATTATATATTACATATTATATATAAATACCAGAAAACATATTCCCTAAGGAGAAATTTAATAATCTCTGATAATTATCTCTAATCAAAATACATTAAAATTGAAAATGGAAACATATATATAAAATCAGATTTTTAAAAAATAACCCTTTGGGTGTAACTAAAATTTTCTCACTAACATTTAAGAGAAAGAAAATGTCAAATGTACATTTACAGCTTACTAATTTTAAATATTAAAAAGATCTCAGGGTGCATAGGTGGCTCAGTCGGTTGGGCCTCTGACTCTTGGTTTCAGTTCAAGTAGTGGTCTGAGGGTTGTGAGATCGAGCCCTGCCTCAGGCTCCATACTTGTAGGGGAGTCTAGCTTGAGAATCTTTCCCTCTGCCCCTCCCCTCCACTCTCTCTCTCAAATAAATAATAAGATCTTAAAAAAAAGAAAGGTCTCATTCACAGTATAATTAACCCTTTCATGCGTTTAGATATTTTTTATCCTGTGATCTTTTTTGTGTGTGAGATCTAAAATCACTTTCCTAAATAGTACTTCTAGTATTTACTCCTGGAGATGACATACCAGGCCATACATGAGACAATTTTCCTAATTACTCATCCCTAACCACAGCTTGCTTTATTCTCCTCTTTCTGAAAAGCAGATTGTGATGATAAAATGTAGATCCCTTTCTGAGAGACAGTATCAAAGCCAAACCCCATCATAGCTATTATTTGTTCAAATATCATAGCTATTATTTGCTCAAATATCTTGATTTTTTTATTCTGAACCATTTGTTTTCCTTAACTAATGCTCAGTCCCTAGCCTGTAAGAAAGCAGAAGTTTTCCTTATGGTGTTTGAGGCTTTATGAAATATAATTTTTGATACAATATGCACAATTCCTAAGATTCCCTATACCAATCCTCTCCTGCAATTATGGAGAAGAGGGGGTGTAATAAAAGGATGAGAGGGATGGCTGAGGAAAGATACGTGGTTCTCATTAGCAAGAGCAAACAAGCTGCTGATGCACTCTGAGCCTTATTTCCCATTTCCAATATATTTGCTGCTATAAACACTTTTTTCCAGGTAACTTATCTTGGCACACACATGAAAGAGTATCTCAGTTGCATGTGTGTGTGTGTGTGTGTGTGTGTGTGTGTGTGT
>NW_024423344.1:53867773-54013787 GCF_017311325.1 Ursus maritimus
AAAAAAAAAAAAAAAAAAAAAAAAAAAAGTCTACTCAAGTTAGAGATTTTCAGTTATCCATAAGAATCCCTGGAGCTTCTGAGATGCTAACTTTCTGGATTCCAATTTTTGCATATTTGATGTCTGCATTTCTCTTGTTGATTTCCTTTTCAATGATGTAAAGTCATTTTCCTACATATTTAATATTTTGCCATGTACAGTTATTCAGTCTCTCTTATTCATTGTACTTATGCAGTGGGACATCCTTTGTGTTTATAGCATGGCTGGGATGTTGTCCTAATTATTCATCGAAAAGTCAACTGATTTATTAACAAAACATCAATGCCTCATTTTTAAAATTTTCAATATTCAATATTCAAATGTTTTGTCTCAATTCAATGCATTTGGATTCATGAAGGTCAATAATCAGAATTTAATGTCTGTAACTATAGTATCCTTTTACCTCTTGCCACATATAAATTTAGTTGTTTTTTAAAAAATACTTTATATGTAAGTATGAATTATATTAGCTCTAACACATGTCAAGGCACTTTAGAAAAATTTGAAATTGATTTTGGCACACATAGGAACCAATGTTGAGGAAAAAGCTCACTTTTCACATAATTTTTACATTTGGAAACATGAAAAAATAGCCATTTGTGTTTGTCTTCAAACCAATATTAAAAACACACAAGTGTGTGTGACACTGAATATTTAAACATGGGGAGAATACATAAAGAGAAGCTAAAATAGTGAGAAATTTCACTCACAATGTGGTGACAGGAGAAACTCATTTAGTTATTCTGAATATGAAAGCTATAGCTAATCCTATATAACCTAGTAAGAGTAGATATTTTTGACAGATCACAGAGGTGTATTCATATGAAAGAAATAAATAAAATGAATAAGCAAATCCTTATGACTTAGCTTAAGAAATATCATCAGTACATTTGTGACTTTTCTCAGTTATACCCTATATTCCTCCTAAATGCAGCAGTAATCATGATTTTTGCATTTTAATAACTTATTTTTACTAAAATTTTGTATCATAGGAAAAATATATTACCTGAATCTTTGTTGCTCCCTATACACTGCTTTGACTCATCTCTCCTCCACGTGAGAGATACTGTTAGCCATCCCTTATTTTCCTTATAGTTCTATGACTTATTTGTGCATCCTATGTTTTTCATCTTGGATGACATGAAATCATATTCAGTGTATTTTTATGACTTACTTCTTTTGTGCTCAACATTGTTTTGACACATTCTGCTTGATGAGCATATCATTGCTACATGATATATATAGTATGGATGATACATCTATTCTAGTATTGATGGACAGTGACATTTTTATTTATTACTGCATGCAATAAGCATTCTAATACATGTCTCTTGGACAAAATGTAAAAGGATTCGTCTATACTGTATACTAAATAGTGGAATTGTTAATCATGTATCTGCAATGTGACTAGATAATGTCAAACTGTTTTATGAATTGATTGTAATCGTTCAAATTTGAACTGGCAATAAATGATTGTAACTGTTACTCTACTTCCTCAGCAAGACTTGGTGGCATCAAATTTAAGATTTAATAAAACTGTGAGTATGAAGTGATAAAAACTGAGTATATTATTTGCATTTACTTGATTGCTAATGTTGTTTGCAATTTTTTTCATACAGTTATTTGCCATTTCCATAGGTGTTTCTTCTTATTTAAATGTTTTTTTTACTTTTTTATTAGTATATTTTAGAGTTGACTTGTAGTTCTTTATATTCAGAAACAATGGTTTTTATAAATATCTAATTCTAATATTTGAAATATTCCTTTGCTTCCCTAACAGAATTTTTAAAGAATAAAGACCTAGATATAAATAAAGAAGTTAACCAATTGAAAGTGTGCATCAATCAAAAGTTTGTATTTGAAGATATGTTTACTTGGAAAAAAATTACCTTGAGATCTTAATGAAATTATCCTAGGTTTTGTCAAAGATATTCAATATTTTATTTTTGTCATTGTATCATTAATCCATTTGTAATGACTTTTAAAATATAGCATAAGGTAGTATTTTTGCTCATAGATAGCCAATTGTACAGTAGTATTTATTAGACAGCCATATTTTCATTAAAAATCTGAAATGCCAGTACTGTCATATCTCAAATTTATGTACGTTAGTGCACTAAATTCTGGTTTTATTTTCTGTACCACTGACTTCTTTGTCCCATCATGTTGTCTCAATTACTCTAGCTTTATAGTAAATTAGGTTATTTTGACTGAAACATTATTTAACATATAGACTTAGGAAAACTGAAATATCTATGATATTAAAAACATTAGCTGATATTATGTTCAATATACTGACCTATTTTCTAATGTCTTTCAGCAGATACATGTGTCTCCCTCCCTTAAACAAGTGTATGTATCTTGGTTAGATTTTTCCTAAGTATCTAATTTTTATTGTTACTGTAAAAATGACCACCCCCCCTACCACCCATACACAAAAGTTTTACCACTTAGGTGACTGTTTAAGATTTCATTTGGAAAGTGAAATCATACCAAGACAAATCAGAATTAAACTTTTGAAAATTAAAGAAAGGGGGGAAAAAAACAAACCTTGAAAGCAGAGAGAAACAACCTATTACCCATAGGGAATCACTAACTTAAATGACAGCATATTATTCATAAGAAATCATGGAGGCCAGTGGAAAGTGGCACAATATTTTCAAATGGTGAAAGAAAAGATTTGTTGAATGAAAATTCTATATCTGGTGAAACTATACTTCAGGAAAGAAGAGCAAATAAAGATATGCTCCATGAAATACTAAAATACTCTGTTGATAGAACTCCTTTTAAAGACTATCTAATGGAAATTCTTTGAACAGAAAGGAAATGATAGAAGCAGAAAACTTGGAGCACTGAAGAAAGAAAGAACAACAGAAAGAGGAAAAATATGGTTATATATAATAGGCTCTCCTTTTAAGAAGTCTTAGAAATCATATAGGTGATTGAATTAAAAAGCATGACACTGATTCTCAAGGCTATGATATTTATAAGTGGGGATGGTAAAAGCACCTAAATTGAAGTAAGATTTCCACACTCCACCCACAAATACACATACATACGCATACATACTCAGAATGGAAAAAAACAGACAAAGAGATATATTCGAAAACACCATATATAGATATAGATATATCAAGATGGAATCCTAAAAATATATTCAAGTAACCCAAAAGAAAGGCAAGAAAAGAAACAGAAAAAGAAAGAAAAGAAAAGAGAAACAGAGTAATGAGAATCAGAGGAAACAGAAAACAAATAATAAAGTGAGAGATGTAAGCTCTAACATACCAATAATTAACTTTAATGTAAATGATCTAAATACATCAACAAAAGGCAAGATTGGCTGAGTGGACAGAAAAAAATATGAACGAATTATATGCTCTTTACAAGAATTGTAACTGACTATAACAAATCATACAAAGGTATTTCTTCACTTCAACAGAATTATTTGTCTAGCCTTGGTGCTGTCATCTGACCAGAAAAATTTCTGCACAATTCAGAGATTCAAAAACATCAGTATTCCCAAATGGGGATGATTGTTGTGATTCCAAGGACTCCTAAAGTTTAACCTTACTTTTAGTCCATACTTCATCACAGAGTATTTTTAGGGTTTTAATTTTGTTTTCCTATAGGAAATAGGAGAATTACCTAGAATGGATGGAATTATGTTTGCATTGTTAATTCCTTTTTCTTTAAAAATCTATTGATTGTTTCATCTGTAAGTTTATATAAGAGTTGGTTTATATATTTGTAAAATTTTCTTGCTAAAGATTTTTCCTGATCTACTTATTTGGTTACAAACAAAAATGGGAGTCATTCTGGATATATCACACATTTTCAGATTTCTACAAGGTCCAAAAATAAGCTCTGTTGATTTCATACCCAAGATATACATTGCTTGTGTTATTTTTCTCTTTTTATATAGCCTCTACTCTGATTCAGCCTACCCTACTTAATCTCTTACTCAGACTACATTAGTCTTCTAAATGATTTTCTTCTTCAATTCTTGCCCCATTTGATTCAACAGAATCATCTTTGTAAAATCAAAATATCATTTCTGTATTGCTCTACTTAGACTTTTTATATTCTTCACGTTTTTCTTGAAATAGCTATGACCAGTTCTACTACAACATAATCATATGGGGCTCCATTTGATCTAGTCCTTCTTACATTTTTTATGTGTTAACAAACTTTACTTCCATTTCTGAAAGAACAGTTCATGCTACACATCTACCTGGTCACATCATTTATTCACTAGCACCTATTTAAGTCAGATTTCTGTTGCCACTATGCCTTAGAATATCTTCTGAATAAATGGCTTCCTGTGGACAAATCCATCATACATTTCTCAGCCCTTACACTGCTTGAAATATTTGCAAGAATTGAGAATATTGACTCTATCACTGTCTTTTATTTTTTTATTTTTTTCAAAGATTTTAATTAATTAATTAATTAATTTGAGAGAGAAAGAGCAAGAGCAGGGGAAGGAGCAAAGGGAGAGGGAGAGGGGGAGGGAGAGAATTTCAAGCAGACTCTGCTGAGCGCAGAGCCCAATGTGGGCTCAATCTCTCAATCCTGAGATCATGACCTGAGCTGAAACCAAGAGTTTGATGCTAAACTAAGTGAACCACCCAGGTGCCCCTCCACTGTCTTTTAAAACTCTTTCTTTTTGATTTTGCTCCTGTCGCCCCTCCTACAATTCTCTACTTATATTTTTGGTATCCTCATTGTATTGTATTATTGTTTCTCCTATTAAAATATTAAAATTATTAAGTGAGAGTCTACTCTCAGACTTAATCATTACTATTGTTTTCATTATTACTTTTAGTATTATTTTTATTTTATCCTCACTCTGTTTGTATATCCCTTCCAAAATGTAAATCTAATCATTCCCATTTTACTGAACTCCAACAGCCAACTGGATGTGTCAGGAGCATTTCCAATAAAATATTATCAAACAAAAATACAACATATCAACTATCTTCCCTTACTCATGTGTGCATGCGTGCGTGCACACACACACACACACGCACACACACACACACACACACACTCACACACACACACATCCTAAACCTAAACTTTTTACATTTCCATCTCTTATTGGTTGGACCAGGAGCCGACTGGTTAACCATTTTCCATTATAAGGCAAAGAACCGTGTCTCAGAGAGTTTAAACGACTTCAGCAGTGCCCATCAGTAAGATGAAGAGTTCAAATTCACTTTTAAAGTCTAAAACCATGAAAATTAGTCTTTTCTTCCCAAGTCCAAGTTAATTTGTGACGTGATTGAAAGGTGATGTTTTTATTAAATATTTTTCTCCATTCAAATTCTTTGATTGTGTTTTAAGTGCCCATTTGTTTTAAAAGTTAAAGAATCAACCAATTCCAACAGACTCAGTTCATGGACTACATACAGTAAATGGTAAATTTGAAGCTTCACCTACTGTGTCCAAGTAGTTTGTTGAATAAATTAACATTTTTTCCTGCTAAGCTGATTTAGAATCAAACACCAGCATTACTACAACTCAAAAAAAAAAAAAAATTGAGGGATAGATAGAGATTGGTAACTAGGCAGAGAAAGCCAGAGAGTTGGAGCGGGAAAGAAAGAGAACAAATCAACTGGCAGTAAGACATTAAGTGCTGATTTACTAGTCCTAGTCTAGATCTCCTTCCCTGTCAGTGGCAACTATTTGGTATTCATTAATTTAATTGTTTTGAAGGGCTTTATACACATAATTGATATTTTTAAATTACTCAGAGTGATTCTGTTGCTGAAAGTGATGTTTCTTATAAAAAAAATAGTGACTATGTGACCTGTATGTTGGGCATGGTGGTGATTCAATGGAAGCATGATGTTCTTATTTTTTTTCTACATTAAATGGAGGACATGAGGGGAAAATATGAAGTACAGAAATAAATATGATAACTTCAAAATAATTATAAAACACTATGGGGGATTTAACTAATGAGTTTGTAATTACTAGACCATAGCATTTTAATTAAGGTTCTAATTTGAAAATATGGTTGGTTATTCACAGGGGTCTTTAAACTTTCTTCTTATTGTAATTTAATTAATTAACCCAAGGTAACATTTAAGATCCCTTTAGCAAATTAGCTTAATAATTTGAAGGAAAATAATATAATCGATAGGATCATAGGTTAACATGAAATTACCATAAAAACTACAAATGTAGAATTCTAGTATGATTGAAATATATCCTATTACTATGCACTAAATATGAACTATCATTTGAAAAGTAAAGTTATGTGCTTAATTGAGTTAAAAATAACTTCACCATATTTTTACTTTTTAATTTCTATTTAAATAGGTGTTCTATCTTTTAATCTCACTCATTTATTTTCACAAAATATTTTTACATTACTATTATCCACTTTGAAAGATACTTTGGAGGGCTCAGATTTTGAAAAAGCATGAAATTATTTTGTTTGCATGTTTACTAAATTCAGATCATTTTTTGGAATATTCTTTATTTGTTCATATATCCATGGAGCATATGCAAATTTGAGTAAACAAACAATAATAATTCTAACAGTTTAGTGTTCATGAATAATTGACTATACATCAGACTTTTTTCTGATATATTAAAGATCTAAGACAGAAATTTAGTGGAGAGTGGGAGCAGGGAAATGGACAGGTGGACAGAGAATGGAGGAAGATGTTAATCTAAACTATTTGAATCTCGATGAGGTAAAATGTTGTCTTACCTACAATAAAGACAAGGGCTAATAAAGGCAAGCCTTCATCACTCCATCTTACCTTTGGCCAACTACTTCAGGACTATCATAGAAATAAATTCTTGGCTATGTAGACAAAACCTGGTTTACCTGTTTGTTGTTGTTGTTTTTAAGATTTTATTTATTTATTTGAGAAAAAGGGTGAGAAAGAGAGAGAGAGAGAGAGAACACAAGCTGGGGGAGAGAAAAAGGGAGAGATAGGACCCTGGGATCATGACCTGAGCTGAAGGCAGACACTTAACTGACAGAGCCACCCAGGGCACCCTCCCCCAGTTTACCTGTTAAACATAATTTTCATTTATTTGCTTGCTTTAAACACAGATGACTTGAAATGCCAATCACATGTTTAGCTAGTTAAAAGAAAAAGAGCTCTATGTCAAATGTGTTCACTTTTAATTTGCTTAAAAACATTATGCTTGCTTTATTTTTAATACGTGTTAATCACTTATCAGTTGCATAATACTGTTTATAACTCAAACTCATTCGAAATTTATTCCAAAGAAAAGAACTGAAAATCAACTGAAATTATGCTTGTAATATTTAGTTTCCAATGATTTTTATTTTTCCACATCTGGAGAAGTACAGATTAAAACTGACAGCCCAATGCATAATAAGGTGGTTTACTAACCAAAATCTCACGAATATATAATGCATTTTGACTTCCTTTATGGCTTCGAGTCTCCTTTTGAATAGAGTTTAAAAAGCTCAAAGAGAGTGACCGTAGGAAAAAACATTAAGAATTAACTCCTACAATGATAGATAAATTGGCTAAAAAGAAATATGTGTGTGTCTATATATATATACACAATATTTTGGATTTGTACTCAATTTTCTTTCTTTCTTCTTTGTTGAGTGAAAGGACATGGCATAAAAGCAGAAACTATTCAGTCAAAACCCACAAAGATATGAATCATTTCAGGTATATTCATATGGCCCTCCCAGCAATTAAGCTAATAGGTAGATTTATGTTCTCTATATTGTTGAAATCTATGAGTTATATGAACAAAACAGCATTCAGAATGAATATAAACAGTAAAATCTTTACTGATAAATTGCACATATTTGTATAGCATGATAATTGGGCCCCCTAGGGTGATAGTTGATACAAACACTTCTCCCAGGGGAGGTGAAATTTATAGTTAATATGATAATGCTAAATGCATATTCTGTGAAGATTGCCCTTCTCTGAAATATATCCCAAATATCACACAAAATTCTGCCAATTAGAATTTCATAGGATTTGACAAGCCAATATGTACCCCCTACCCATCCACCCACAGAGCAGTGCCATCAACACTCAGATTTGAGGCCTTTTGTAAATCCAGACCAGGTTCAATTAAGGGTTCAGAGATTTTCAGTTTAAGAACTGGGGCTCTTGGATTAATGTGTTATATTTATCAATAATCCAGCTACGGAAAGCACGAATGGGTAGTTTGTATGGAGAAGTGGGGTGGTAAAGGAGTGAAATACAATTTTCAAGCACTTTGTACTTTGTGTAAAGGCATTGACAGCATTCTCTAATGCAGGATATACTTGAATAGTCTGAATGTTTATGAGATATCAGATGCTAGAGGAATTCATACACAAGGAGCATTTCAACAGTTAAGAGTGAAATAAAGGTAAGTAAGTAATTGTAAAAAGATAAACCTGAATTTTAAATAAATGTTAATGGCCAGCAAAGCTTTAATAACTGTTTTCTGAAACATTCTTTGATTCCCAGCTCATAGAATCCTCTCTGATGACATTTCTTCTACACCCCAAAAATTGATTATTTTAAGCTCAGTTTTGAGACATTTCTTCATCGATCTATTCAATTAATAACTATTGAGAAACTATCACATATAAAGCACTGTTCTAAGCTCTGGAGTGACAGCAATGAAAAACAGATTAAAAACTGTTTTCTCCATGGAACTTATTTCTAGTGGGGCTGTTATGAAAAAAAATTAATCTGGGTATGAAATGGAGAAGGTGTTTGTGATAACTCCACCCAACTGGGACAAAGATGGGCTTATGTACCTTCAGAAGGGTATGTCTCTGTGTGTGTATGTGAAAGAGAGAAACCCCTGAGTATAAGAATCACATCACAGATTATGAGTTTAGCAAGATTTAACTGCATATTTGAATCTATGAATTTATGCAGATCTCCTCCCTTCTCCTTGGAATTAGGGTGAGACCTGAAGTGAACAATACACATCATTTAGGATAAGAGAAAGTCTGAGCAAAAGGGCCACTTTTCGAGTTCAGAGTAGCTTCCCCTTACAAAAATCCTTTCAGCAAGAAGACCAATACTTCTGAATTAAAAACAAAACAACACTATACACACACACGCACACAAAAAGAAATATCCTATTTTTCATATGTTCCTTGAAAACATCTTAGAAGAGGATACCCACTGTATCACGTGCCCAAAATGCACCTAAGCACCTCAGAAGAGAACGGAACATCTCAGTAAATATGGCTCAGAGCATAATGAGAAAAGTAGTGTCACACCCGTAAGGACTGGGGCTATTCAAGGATCTGAATGCCGAGTTCAGCGAAGGGATCAAGGGTTTTCAACTCTTCCTCTGAGGTTGTTTGGCTTCCAAGAGTGGCCTCTACTTCTATTCACATATTTCAACTGCGGCTTCTCTTGCATTTATTATTATATTGAGCAACATCAATGTTTGTTCATTTCTATTTTACTCTGTTATAATAGGAAGCAGAAAATATACAATTGGGTATATTACCCAAAGCAATCTACACATTCATTTCAATCTCTATCAAAATATCAACAGGATTTTTCACAAAACCAGAACAAATCATCCTAAAATTTGTATGGAACCACAAAAGACCCCAAATAGACAAAATAATCATGAGGAAAAAGAGTGAAACTGGAAGTATCACAAGCCCAGATTTCAAGAAATACTACAAAGCTATAATAATGAAAAAAGTATGGTACTGGCACAAAAATAGATACATACATCAATGGAATACAGTAGAGAGTCCAGAAATAAACTCACACTTATATAATCAATTAATCTATGACAAAGAGGCAAGAATATACAATTGGGAAAAGACTGTTTCTTCAATAAATGGTACTGGGAAAACTAGATTGGTATGATGAATTGGCTTTCTATGATAGAAATCTTATTTTATATATAGCAATAAGCTACTATATGGTTATATATAACAGATCAACTTACTTTGACAGAGTTTATGTGGCTCCTGATTTAGTAGTATTTTGGAGGGTGCTGAAAAAGTAGTCTCTGAATTTTCAAGTGTTTGTGTTTAACAATGAGAAAAAAATAAAATTGACGTGATTTCATAACTCGGCAAATTTACTTTGTTTTTATAAATGATACATATCAGTTAAATATACTTACATAGATTTTTTTTTCCTAAGTTAATTTATGGCTATTTGAAAATTTCCTTGACTATATTTTAGCTTTTAAATTAATCAATGGGCAAATACAAAAAGGATATACCTCTTGAATATACACTGTACATCTGTTCCAAAGAAAATTCAGAAACCTTTACTTGATATGAATATTGTATTGGGCAGGGAACAAATTCACAAAAGGGAGATTTCAAACCTGAAATTGGTAAGAAGCTCAGAGGTCTGACCTTACAGGAAGACTTATAATGTAGAAATGAGAAAGTTGCTTATTTATAATGATTGGTTATTACAATGGAAGGTGTCCAGAGGCACCATTGAATCACCACCATGCCCAACATACTGGTCACATAGTCACTATTTTTTTTATATTCATGAAATAAGCTAGATTAAGTTTTACTTATATGGCTTACCTGGATTTTGTCTGTTTGGGGGATCTTCAAGACTAGGCTCCATTTTATTTTATTTTATTTAGCAGTATAAATATACTCTCCCCATAATGATGTCAAGTAAAAATTCTAGTATCATTAATATCTACTTATTATTTTAATTTAATTACTTTCTAACATTTCTCGTTACTCTTCTGCCAAACATTTTCTCTTATCTATTTTTTCATTATAAGTTATGCCATGAATAATCGGAGAGTTTTTGCTAATACTACTAGTGTATTAAAATAACCTTAGGTCAAAATTTTTTCAAGGTACCAGCATTTTAGCACTCAGAACAAAATGGCTTTACTGAAATCAGTCAAAAAGCAAACCTCTAATTTTTATGGAAAAAATAGAATATCTAGATCAGTTACAATTTGCTCCTATTTTCCCATATTGGTCCACAAGAAAAATAAATGTGTTAGTCCCTCTCCTGACATTTAAAGAAAACAGTATATCCTACAGAGTACCTTACCTTTTCAATCAGCTTTCCCCTACAGACTTCCTTCCTTCATCAGATTAGTCAGCAGTGGTCTTCTGATGAGGAATTGAAGATATCAGTTTTCTTTTATTCAAGCCCATCAGGAAGAGAATGCGTTTATGTAGCCGTTCTCTAGCACAAGTAGCTCACTGCAGGTGATCATAAAAAGGTTCATTATTATTATTTGATACAGTAATTTGGCAAGCTGGGCTCATGCACTTTCTTGCAAGACCATTTTGATATCTTATGAAAGGTGAAAAAAAGTTATTTCAGGAAACCAGGGCACCATTTGATGCTTGCAAATAAAAGCTAGCATCTTCAAAAATTAAAATTAGATTATACCTTTGTGCATTAAGTGAATAATTTCAACCCATAAGAAAGGACATATTGACTCTAAAATTTTCTGCAACTAATATATAGCATAAAAGATAATAACCATGTTGCTTTTCTCAATTCTAACTTTATTTTAGTTGTAGTAAAAGATAATTTTAAGCAGATACTCTTTAATGGGCAGCCTGATGCTGATATATGCATAATGCACATGTATTTTGAAGGAGTAGAATAGGGGAGACAAATACAAGTAATTGCATTTTTAAATTATTTTGTCATTTTTCTGATCATTTTGTAATAATTTTGTGTACATTTACCAAACAGCTTTTTGACACACCCTTTATTTTTTCTGAGTTTATCTAACCATCAAAAAATGTGTCCTTCAAGTACATGCAAACATAAAATAAATTAAAATAAAATAAGAGAAATAATAAACTAAAATAAAACAAAACAAAATAAAATATTTTTGGGCATTTAACCTCCTTCTCAGTGTTCTGTAATCCTAGGATTAGTGAACATGGAGGTTTCTACATATGCCCGGAGGAAGGAAAAGGACCTAAGGTGCACGGTGACTGTGGTAGCTCTTGTCCCAAGATGGCCCCTAATGAACTGCAACCCCTGGTACTCATCTCTTTTTGTTGTCTCTTGCCACATGCTCTAGGGTTGTTAGCTCTTGCTGCTTACTCTGCCAACAATAGCCAACTAATTAAACTGCAGAGTACTTAATATGTACTAGGTGCAGAGCTTTAAAGTTATTAATCTGTTAATACTCAAAGAAACCCACAAGGTGTACGGTACATCTGAAGAAACTGATACAGAGAAACTTATGAACCTTGCCACGGTAAAACAGCAAATGAAAGGACCAAAATATGATCACAGGCTGACCTGCCCTACAGTATCAATGTACTATGGTAGCACTGCATAAAACACTCTTCTACTAGCTGTATACTTACCTTGTTCCTCAACCTTCTTCAGGACTTTGCTCAAATGTCACATTGCCAGATCAATGTCTTCCCTAACTTTACATAAAATAGAATTCTTGCCATTTCTATACATTTACCCTGCTTTATCTTTCTTCATAGCACCAATTGTCATTTGATATACTATGTATTTTTTTATTCACTGTCTATCTCTCTTCACACTAGAAAGTAAAAGAGCAGATTTTTCTTTGCTACTCATTTTTGACTTCCAGTGCCAAAAAAAGTGCCAGGCAAATAACAGGCACTAAAAATAGTTGTCAAATACAAAATAATGAATTGAAGACTTAGGTTTTGAATCCATTTTGCAGTCTGAATCCAGTTTGAGCATACTCTGCTTCTATATTTGTCTTTTTTCACTCTACAAATTGCTACTTTAATATTAATTGACATTTATATTTTCAGGTGTACATATTTATCTTTTGTGGCTCAAATATGTGTTAAGACTTTTGAGTACTGGAAATAAGTACTTCTTATTTTTTCCATACTCATATATCATGCATAAGAGCAAATAAATCATTTCTTAAGTGTATTTGATTCTCTTCAACAAACTCTGAAACTATGAATTCTAGTAAATAGTCACATTGCAAGATAGGTCCAAATCTTGGTTCTAATACTTAATAACTTTAGCTAACATCCCTACCATGAATGTTTTTATTGTACAATGGGCATAGTATATTAATGTCTATATCACATGCCTGCAAATAAGTCATGGTAGGTATATCATTATGCAGTGATAATACACACACACACACACACACACACACACACACACATGCATATATATTTTCCCCTTCTTCATGGGACATTTGCTCTGAAACTAATTCATTCCTTACTGCAGTATCTTTCATATGCTTGTTTAAAATTCCAGCTGTCTTTAATGGAACTTCTATAGTGAAACATGCTTCTCAGTTTGTTGTGGCACAGAAAAGGGACACACACACACAAAAGCATTAATCAGAGAAATAATGAAATTGCCAAATACAGGAAATGATAGAAATAAGCTTATATCAGATCCAAATGAAGGATTACTATGGGAGTAAAATAATATGAATTATTTAAAAAATCAAATAACTAGGTTAAAAAAAAAAACTGTAACTAAAGTAGAGAGCCCATTGATTTACTAAATCAGAAAATAAAGAAAGCCAAAACTGACAAATTTCTAAATGAGAAAGGGAAAAAAATCTGAAATAGCCATGAAAATTTTTAAAAATATTCCTTTGATTAAAAATATAGATGAATTTGATGATTTTCTACCAAAAATTAACATCAGAAGAGGCAGAAATGAAAGAGGACAATCTCTATTAAACTAAATGCGGAAGTTTTATGAGCACTGATCCCAGATCTTTTCACACATGAACTCTATCAATCTTTCAAGCAACACACACAATCAGAACGCCATTTAATATGGTTCAAGAGAAAGACAGAGAGAGAGGCAAAGAGAATTAAAAAATAAAATTTCCTCCCTAATTTATTGAACTAAATCATCATAACTTTAGTATTTTAGGAAAGAAGCTACTACAATCAGATCTTAATCATTAATTTTTATGTGGTACTCAAAATACTAACAGGTATTTTACAATATCCAATTTCAGAATACACATTTTGTTGAACACATATGTACATTTCTATTCAGTTTACAATTAATACAGAATTTCAGTTATAGAATAGGTAAATCGTCAGCTTTTATAGATTATCCTAAACTATTTTCCAATAAAATTTATTATATGTCCATACAGTGGGTTCCACAGTGAAATATTACATATTAATGGAAATAAATTCTAATTTTACATGTGAGAACAGATAACTCACAAAAACATCAAATCTGATAAAAACAGATGCAAAAGAGTAGAAGGTACAGTACCGTTTTTAATAATGTACTCATTACCAAAACTGCTCTTTGCTATTAGTAGACAGGGGGTGCCTGGGTGGCTCAGTCAGTTAAGCATCTACTTTTGGCTCAGGTCATGATCCCAGGGTCTTGAGATGGAGCCCTGTGTTGGGCTCCCTGCTCAGTGGGTAGTGTTTTTCCCTTTCCCTCTGCCCCTCCCCTACTTTTGTGCACTCTCTCTCTTTCTTGCTCTCTCTCTCTCTCAAATATATAAACAAAATCTTTAAAAAAAGAAGATAGGATTTGTGGGGTGACTATTGTTTAGAAGGGAGCAAAGGGGCACTGCTGGGATCCTAGCACTATGGTAATATTCTCTTTCATGATCAGGATGCAAGTTTGTGCTTAGTTTGTGAAAATTAATGAGCTATACTCATATATATAACCTCAATGAAGAATTTTAAAAATTAAATGTCTATACTTACATACATGTATTTGTGTATAAATACTTCAGCTGATAGGTTTTAAAAATCCTAACCAAGTTTGATTTGTTTCAGTAATGAATAAAATAGTTTGCTAGAAAATATTTTACTAAAACGTACTGATATCCATTAAGCAATAAAAAAACAAAAATGAGAATATCAATGTCAGGAAAAATTAATAAACTTAATATTTACTTCTTATTTTTTAATGAGCTTACTTCTCTTATCTGAACTCATGTTAGCCATGTATATTTAGGAAATCAAATTTTGGGGGAGGAGAGGAGGCACACATTAGAAGTTCTATGAACAGTCCCCAGCAAGATTCCCAGTATTGTATATTAATGAAACACATTTATATTTCTGCATTGAAATTCATGAATATTTACCAAAAAAAGATTTTTAAAAGATAGCAAATAGCCTTAGAAAGGACAGTTCATAACTTGTCATGTTTTGGCTGCCAAGTGACTTGTAATAAAACTTTCAGTTTTCAGAGATCCCACAAGTGAGTCAGAAAGAAAAATGAATAGAAAGTAAATGATCAAAATGCATAAAATGCCAACTCATGGAAGCCACAGCCATGATCACTACGAATAAAGAGGGTCAATCTCCCTGATACTCAGGTAAATGCAAGCTAAGATTAATCTTACTAACTTTCACTAATATTACTAAAATTATTCACAATATCCAGTATAGGAAATGATGTGAGGATATTAACAAATCTACATGCATATATAAACTGTATATTAATAAAAATATTTTTTTGTGGTTGAGGGAGCCTTCCAATTCATATTTTTACAGTAAGCTTGCATTCACTGGTTTAGAAACACATGAAAATAAAAAAGGTAATGTGATCTATTTTGGTGATTTATAATATAGAGACCTAAGCCCTTGAGTTTAATTACCCTAATCAAATAATAGAAATGAACTAAATGAAAACTCTATATCTCTATACATACATAATCCTGAAAACATTCCTCTTAGAAACCTTTCAGCAATTGGGAAGTACTACATTTATTTTAAAATATTGAGCTGCTGAATGGTATAACCTACAGGGATATATGCCAATATTCATGCACAAAAAAAACTTAACAGATTTACTTAAATTGTACGAAGTTAAAACCTCAACAATAGCTTCCGTTTATTTCAATATCCACTGGATTATTCCAGGAACAAGCACTGTGTTATCTCATTTAGTTGAACATTTAACATTTCTGTTTCTCAAACCAGTCTGAATCATTCTACATATCCTTGATACATAAATATAATGCACAGACTCGGTCAAGTTTGTACATTATCCTGGCTGTTATTTGCTGGCCAAGAAGCAAACAAGCAAATAAACAAATTCACTGGCATTGTTCAACAATGATGACATAAAAAGGAAGAGTTATTACTTGTAAAATGAATCTGAAAAAGAAGTAAAAATTCAGTATATTTTTAAAAGCTAACCTCAATGGAAGTAGAGGATCATATTTACTCTTGACCAAAGCAAATTCATGTATTATTTTAGAGTGTTGAGTTAAAGTTTATAAACACCCTATAGTAACTATAAGCAGAAAAACTGCAATGCTTACGTTCTTCTAGAAGGTGATCAGCTTTTGAAAAGTTTTGAGTTTGGGGAAATGGTCCTGCCAGAAAATTTGATCCAAAGTAGTGGTGACGTTAAGTGTTTTGAAGAATTAAGCACGTGCACATGAAGGCTGAGGGAAACTTGGGAAATCAAATAACAAATTTCACAGAAAAAATTAATTACTACTTGCTCTAACTTCTAACTGTAAAGAGCCTTAAAAAAAAAAAAAAAAAACCTTGACAATTCTAAATAACCCCAGTGTTAAAATAAAGAACAATCCAAGGTGAAATGTATCTTAAGAGATTTCTCTCATGCCAATAAAGTAGATATTAAAAGTAGACATGAAGGGCGCCTGGATGGCTCAGCCAGTTAAGTGTCTGACGTTGGCTCAGGTCATGATCTTGGGGTCCTGAGGCCAAGCCCCACGTAGATATCCCATTCAACAGGGAGTCTGTTTCTCCCTCTTTCTCTCCCTCTGCCCTTCCCCCTGCTTGTGCTCTCTCTCTCTCTCAAATAAATGAATAAAATCTTTAAAAAAAAAAAAGGAGACATGAGTACATAACCAAAGAAGAATAAAAATTAATGATACATGAACCTTTTAAAACAGTATCATATGGACTCACTTCAAAATGACTAATAATTTTAAGTATATAGTAAGTACACAAAATCTCTGCTGAACATAAAATAAGAATGTCATTTAACATATTTTAAATAAGCACATTATATTAAACTACACTAGAGAAAACGGAGGCCTCCTCAGCTTTTTTACTTCTCTACCTCCACCAAGATCAAAAGCCAAAGTTAGTAAAATTATATAAGTAATGGTAAATTGGAGGCAGGGGAAAAGGAGAGAGGGAAAGAGAAAGAGAAACAAATTGAAAAAAAAAAAAAAACTATTTGTTTCAAGTATAAGCCAATTGCTCCTGGCAGGACAACAGGGCCTGATACAGGTTTCTGAAGGACTGATGTGAGGAATTTACTTGCAGTATAACATGTTGGAGTTAATTTTGTGACTTCTGTAAACATATCATTTGGGATTACAACCTGTATGTCAGTTGTTTACTATATAACCATTTTTTTTATATTAAAGATTTTTATTTATTTGAGGGGGCTGTGGCAGAGGGAGAGACGGAGAGAGAGAGAGAGAGTCTTAAGCAGACTCCTTGCTGGATGTGGAGCATGATGTGGGGTTTGATCTCATTACCCTGAGATCATGACCTGAGCCAAGACCAAGAGTTGGCCACTTAACCAACTGCACCCCCCAGGTGCCCCTAAATAACCATTTTCTTATCAAAAGTCTGTGACCCCAAATTAGTTTCTTAAACAGTTTTTCAATTCTTCATTAATATTATCACAATTATATTTTTATATTCTATCTGTTATTAAAATTTCTAAAAGTGAGCACTACTTAAGCAAATTAAGAATTATAAAAAATGAATTTTTAATGATTTTTAAGCTGTGTTGCATAAGTTTCTCTTGAAGTAAAGGTCAAGAAATCAAGTTAAAGATAATTGAAACGGTCACTTTGATTCCACAGTACAAGTATTTTGCATTTACGTTTGTCAAGCAGCAAAAACACAAAATAACAAACATGCATGAAAGGAAAGGTAATGAATTTATTATTTACCTTATTTTTTTAAGATTTTATTTATTTATTCGACAGAGATAGAGACAGCCAGCGAGAGAGGGAACACAAGCAGGGGGAGTGGGAGGGGAAGAAGCAGACTCATAGCAGAGGAGCCTGATGTGGGGCTCGATCCCATAACACCGGGATCACGCCCTGAGCCGAAGGCAGATGCTTAACCGCTGTGCCACCCAGGCGCCCCATTATTTACCTTATTTACCTGTTTTTTTTAATTTTATTCTCTTTTTCGAAATATTTTTACCTCTTACAATCATTAATAAGCAAACTTTATTTTGACTTGCTACAAGTTATTCCTTCATTTCAGTTTTCTTAGCTTTAAAGATAATGGGCAAATAATTATTTATTATTTTCTCCCTGTGGTTATATAATAAAGGCACAAGTGTTATATAAACTAACAAACAGCATGTGTGCACTTCTTAACAGAGCTATAAATTAAACTTTAATTAATAGATTTTTTTACTCTCCCCAGCTCTACTTTAGTTCATGTTCAGTTATTAGATTGAATTAAGTAAAATTTGCATGGCCTTTAAGGTTACTTAATACATATTCACTTCCATTTTCTCCTTTGATTCATAGAGTTTAAGTAATTTGTTCCCAATGTCCTGATGTTGTTAGGTTGTAAGTCTAGGTATACAGGGCTTTCTGATGCTAAATTCTCACATCTTTGCTTTATACCTTGTTTAGTCTCTACAGTACCTCATGGACACAGAAAATGTTTAAAATTCAAAGTTCAAAATTATTGCTATTCATGTTTTCTTTTTTTAAGACTTTATTAGTGAGAGAGAGAGAGAGAGAGAAAGCACAGAGGGAGAGTGAGAGGGAGAAGCAGGCTCCCTGCTCATCAGGGAGGGACTCAGTCCCAGGACCCTGGGATCATTACCTGAGATGAAGGCAGATGCTTAGCTGACTGAGCCACCCAGGTATCCCTCCTATTCATGTTTTCTTAACTGACCTGATCACAAAAACAACTTCCAACTGTCTTTGTAATGCTTGGCTTCTCCCTGCTTCCAGATCCATCTTCTCTTTATCTTCACTCTTCATAATTCCTATTGTCTTCTTAATAGAAGTATCTCTATGTTTATATAACTTAAGTGTATCCATCCTAACTCCACAGAGTCTCATCTTCACCCCCAATGTATTTGTTAAAATTGTATCTTGGATATAAATTCAGCACCCCCCCAAATGCTACTATGTATAAAATCTTACAAATACCTCTTTAGAATTAATACTAAGGTCAGTATTATCATCTCTGCTTTACAGATACGGAATATAAGATTCAGGAAACTTACACTCAGACACATTAAACTAGAAAGGAAAATTTGAAATAACCAATATGTCTCATAGATAATCTAGCAAAATAAGGTTAGCTAGGAGATACATTGTGTATTCAATGGAGGTTGGAAATCACGTTTTCTTTAGAGGAACTTATCTCCATAGCTCTGTGATTTTCTACAGTGTGGAAAGTAGCAGGGTTTAGGTGAAAGAAGAAAGTGGTTGAAATGAGTCAGCATTAGGATTTTGTCAGGCAATGCAAACCAGACACAGTAGTACATGCAGTTGTTGAAAATCCTGCCAAAGGAGTTGAATAAATGATACATTACACTACCTCAAAAGAGTAGGGGAGGGGAAGTTAAGGCAGGTGAGATAAGAACATTGGGATGTAACCCAGAGGGTTGTGGAACTGCACTGAATGGCTTGATAAAGTCAAGTGACAGATTTAGTGTAAGTAACTTAGTTTACATTTTGGAAAACCAGAAAGTTTTATTTAATGACCATAGAGTTTTAATTTAATATTTCATAACTAGATTAGTTGCTTTTTGTGATAAGGTTTAGGCTACCATCATAGGTTGTGTTTATTGATAAACTCTGGAAGGTTAAAAAAATCGAGGATGAGAAGATTAAGGAACTAACAGACAAGATTTTATATGGTGCTTAATGTGGGTAAAAGTAGAACTGCTAATTTATTCTGGGATCATCAGCCATTGGGGTCAAAAATCTTCTAGAATTAAGCAATGCTAGGTAATTTCATTCTCCATACTCTTAATACTGTTAGAAGTATCTTATATAGAGGGGGTCCCCTTTTTCAGCTGGTCCCCTGAGTCAAACTGGATATGTACCAGACCATCCTGAAAACCCATGGAATCAGCCTGAGATGCAGGAAGATACATCTGGATCTCTACAAATGAACATCTCCAGCACTGAGTATTGGGGTACGAAGCGGGGAGCTGTGAATCCACGCACAGATATCACAAGATAAATGGAAGGGGGAGGGAGCCTCCACGCTCGGGCGCCAGAAGCAGTAGCCACCTGCCCTGGGGAGCGGAGCCGGACTTGGGGACTGGTACCTGTGAGAGAGCAGACTGAGACCGTGAGCCTGGGAATGCACGTGCGAACAGACTGAAAACAGGAGCTCCAGAGCGCTCACTGGAACCGGACTGACACTGGGAGCTCGGGAGCACGCGCGGGGGCGGCTGGCGGTGTTAGAAACACAAAGGACAGAGACATGCCAGCCCTGAAAGTGAGGGCTGGGAGAGTGGCTGTGGGGTGCTCAACCCGGGTCGCTGCAGGGTTTTTAGCAACACCAACAGAAACAGAGTTAAAGAGGCCAGGAGAGCTCAGTGGAGAGTGGACTGCGATCGCTCTGAGACAGAGGATAGGATTCTGCCACTGCTGCTCTAACTCTCAGAAAAGCCACCGAAAACCGCCAGGGAAAGCCACCAGAGAACAAAAGCCCAGAAATACCAGCTCACATTGTGCCAAATCCCATCTCCCCTCGCAGGGGACAGGGAGACTCTACCCAAACAGGGTTGCCTGAATATCAGCGCGGCAGGCCCTTCCCCCAGAAGGCAGGCTGAAAAATCAAGAAGCCGGCATTCCTAAGGTCCCTATAAAACAAGTGCACACTGCCTGGGTCCTGGTCAATAATTTGGGCTCTGGGTAACCCCACAACCTCTCCTCATCAGAATGATGAGAAGGAGAAATCACCCCCAGCAAAGAAAAGATAATGAGTCTGTGGCCTCCGTCACAGAACTGATGGATATGGATATAACCAAATTATCAGAAATGGAGTTCAGAGTAACAATGGTTAAGATGATGTGTAGATTTTAAAAAAATATTAACGAAAATATTGATGAGAATATAGAGTCTCTAAGGGTGGAAATGAGAGCGAATCTGGCAGAAATAAAAAATGCTATGAATCAAATGCGGTCAAAACTTGATGCTCTGATGGCCAGGGTAAATGAGGCAGAAGAACGAATTAGTGAATTGGAGGATGGGTTGGTAGAAGAGAAAGCTAAAACAGAAACTTGGCTCGAAAAAATCCAATCTCAAGAATGTAGGTTACAGGAGATTACTGACTCAATGAAATGTTCCAATGTCAGAATCATTGGCACCCCCAAGGGGGTGGAGAGAGAGGTCTAGAAGAGGTATTTGAACAAATTGTAGCTGAAAACTTCCCAAATCTAGCAAAGGAAACAAGCATTCATGTCAAAGAGGCAGAGAGGACCCCTCCCAAATTCAACCATGACAAACCTATGCCACGTCACGTCATAGTGCAATTCGCAAATATTAGATCCAAGGATACGGTTTTGAAAGCAGCCAGGGCGAAAAAATTTCTCACGTACAGAGGCAAAAATATCAGAATTACATCAGACCTGCCTACAGACCTGGAATGAGAGAAAGGGCTGGGAGTGCATTTTTAAAGCTCTTTCAGAGAAAAACATGCAGCCAAGGATCCTTTATCCAGCAAGGCTGTCATTCAGAATTGATGGAGAGATAAGGACCTTCCAGAATCGCCAGACACTGACCAATTTCGTAAGCATGAAATCAGCCCTACAGGAGATATTAAGGGGGGGGTTCTATAAAAGTAAAAAGGCTCCAAGAGTGATACAGAACAGAAAGTCACAATCTATAGAAACAAAGACTTTACAGGCAACATGACATCATTAAAATCATATCTCTCAATAATCATGCTCAATGTGAAAGGCTTAAATGCTCCCATAAAATGCCACAGGGTTGCAGATTGGATAAAAAGACATGACCCATCCATTTGCTGTCTACAAGAGCATCTTGAACCTTCAAGAATAGACCATGTTCTGGGACACAAAACAGGTCTCAACCGATACCAAAAGATTGAAATTATCCCCTGCATATTCTCAGACCACAACGCTCTGAAATTGGAACTCAACCACAAGGAAAAATTTGGAAGAAACTCAAACACTTGGAGACTAAGAACCATCCTGCTCAGGAATGACTCGATAAACCAGGAAATCAAAAATCAAATTAAACAATTTATGGAGACCAATGAGAATGAAAATACAACAGTCCAAAACCTATGGGATACTGCAAAGGCAGTCCTAAGGGGGAAATACATAGCCATCCAAGCCTCACTCAAAAGAATAGAAAAATCTAAAATGCAGTTTTTATATTCTCACCTCAAGAAGCTGGAACAGCAACAGAGGGACAGGCCTAATCCACGCACGAGGAAGCAGTTGACCAAAATTAGAGCTGAAATCAATCAAGCAGAAACCAGAAGTACAGTAGAGCAGATCAACAGGACTAGAAGCTGGTTCTTTGAGAGAATCAATAAAATTGACAGACCACTGGCAAGACTTATCCAAAAGAAAAGAGAAAGGACCCAGATTATTAAAATTATGAATGAAAAAGGAGAGGTCACGACGAACACCATTGAAATTGGAAGGATTATTAGAAATTTTTATCAACAGCTATATGCCAATAAACTAAGCAATCTGGAAGAGATGGAATCCTTCCTGGAAACCTATAAACTACCAAGATTGAAACCGGAAGAAATTGATTCCTTAAACAGGCCAATTAATTATGAAGAAATTGAGTCAGTGATAAACAACCTTCCAAATAACAAAACTCCAGGCCCGGACGGTTTTCCTGGGGAATTCTACCAAACATTCAAAGAAGAAATAATACCTATTCTCCTAAAGCTATTTCAAAAAATAGAAACAGAAGGAAAGCTACCAAACTCATTCTATGAGGCCAATATTACCTTGATCCCCAAACCAGGCAAAGACCCCCTCAAAAAGGAGAATTACAGACCGATTTCCCTAATGAATATGGACGCCAAAATCCTCAACAAGATACTTGCTAATAGAATCCAACAGTACATTAAAAGGATTATCCATCACGATCAAGTGGGATTCATACCTGGGATGCAAGCGTGGTTCAATATTCGCAAATCAATCAGCGTGATACATCATATCAACAAGAAAAGACTCAGGAACCATATGATCCTCTCAATCGATGCCGAAAAAGCATTTGACAAAATACAGCATCCTTTCCTGATTAAAACCCTTCAGAGTGTAGGAATAGAAGGTACATTTCTCAATCTCATAAAAGCCATCTATGAAAAGCCTACTGCAAATATTATTCTCAATGGGGAAAAGCTGGAAGCCTTTCCCTTAAGATCAGGAACTCGACAAGGATGCCCACTCTCGCCACTATTATTCAACATAGTACTAGAAGTCCTTGCAACAGCAATCAGACGACAAAAAGGGATCAAAGGTATTCAAATTGGCAAAGAAGAAGTCAAAATGTCTCTCTTTGCAGATGACATGATACTCTATATGGAAAACCCAAAAGAAGCCACTCCCAAACTATTAGAAGTTATAGAGCAATTCAGTAACGTGGCAGGATACAAAATAAATGCTCAGAAATCAGTTGCATTTCTATACACGAATAACGAGACCGAAGAAAGAGAAATTAGGGAATCCATCCCATTTACAATAGCACCAAAAACCATACGTTACCTTGGAATTAACTTAACCAGAGACGTAAAGGACCTATATTCTAGAAACTATAAATCACTCTTGAAAGACATTGAGGAAGACATAAAAAGATGGAAAGATATTCCATGCTCATGGATTGGAAGAATTAACATAGTTAAAATGTCCATGCTACCCAGAGCAATCTACACTTTCAATGCTATCCCGATCAAAATACCAAGGACATTTTTCAAAGAACTGGAACAAACAGTCCTTAAATTTGTATGGAAACAGAAAAGGCCCCGAATCTCCAAGGAACTGTTGAAAAGGAAAAACAAAGCTGGGGGCATCACAATGCCGGATTTCGAGCTGTACTACAAAGCTGTGATCACAAAGACAGCATGGTACTGGCACAAAAACAGACACATAGACCAATGGAACAGAATAGAGAGCCCAGAAATGGACCCTCGGCTCTTTGGGCAACTAATATTTGATAAAGCAGGAAAAAACATCCGGTGGGAAAAAGACAGTCTCTTCAATAAATGGTGCTGGGAAAATTGGACAGCTACATGCAAAAGAATGAAACTTGACCACTATCTCACACCATACACAAAAATAAACTCCAAATGGATGAAAGACCTCGATGTGAGACAGGAATCCATCAAAATCCTAGAGGAGAACATAGGCAGCAACCTCTACGACATTGGCCAAAGCAACCTTTTTCATGACACATCCCCAAAGGCAAGAGAAACAAAAGATAAAATGAATTTATGGGACTTCATCAAGATTAAAAGTTTCTGCACATCCAAGGAAACAGTCAAAAAAACTAAGAGGCAGCCCAGGGAATGGGAGAAGATATTTGCAAATGACACTACAAATAAAAGACTGGTATCCAAGATCTACAAAGAACTTCTCAAACTCAATACACAAGAAACAAATAAACAAATCAAAAAATCGGCAGAAGATATGAACAGACACTTTTCCAATGAAGACTTACAAATGGCTAACAGACACATGAGAAAATGTTCAAAATCATTAGCCATCAGGGAAATTCAAATCAAAACCACATTGAGATACCACCTTACGCCAGTTAGAATGGCAAAAATTGACAAGGCAAGAAACAACAATTGTTGGAGAGGATGTGGAGAAAGGGGATCCCTCCTACATTATTGGTGGGAATGCAAGTTTGTACAGCCATTCTGGAAAACAGTGTGGAGGTCCCTTAAAAAGTTAAAAATTGAGCTACCCTATGATCCAGCCATTGCACTACTGGGTATTTACCCCAAAGATACAGACGTAGTGAAGAGAAAGGCCACATGCACCCCAATGTTCATAGCAGCATTGTCCACAATAGCTAAATTGTGGAAGGAGCCGAGATGCCCTTCAACAGATGACTGGATTAAGAAGATGTGGTCCGTATTTACAATGGAATATTAGCCATCAAAAAAGGATTTCTCAACATTTGCTGCAGCATGGATGGGACTGGAGGAGATAATGCTAAGCGAAATAAGTCAAGCAGGGAAAGACAAGTATCATACGGTTTCACTAATTTATGGAACATAAGAAGTAGGAAGATCAGTAGGAGAAGAAAGGGAAGAAAAGGGGGGGGGTAAACAGAAAGGAGAATGAACCACGAGAGATTATGGACTCTGGGGAACAAACTGAGGGCTTCAGAGTGGAGGGTGGTGGGGGAATGGGATAGGCTGGTGACAGGTATTAAGGAAGGCACGTATTCCATGGTGCACTGGGTGTTATATGCAAGTAATGAATCATTATCCTTTACATCAAAAACTAGGGATGTACTGTATGGTGACTAACATAATATAATAAAAAATATTACTATAAAAATGTATCTTATATAAACCTTTATTCATTTTATCTGACTATAATTTATTTTTGCCTTAGTTACTATTCAGGATATCTGTATTTTAGGTGAAATCACAGGTAATGATGCTTAACTGGGAATACCCCCAAGTAACAAAATATGTACTTGATTGTCCTAACTTGCTTAGAATCCAAAATGGAGATAAAAAGAAACATTTCTGCATTAAGAAAGGTAATAATAGTTACAACCCAAACTTCCATTATTAGTTGTTTTTAAACCCCTATTTCCAACTTAGCACTTGATTATACACAAACATGAAAGGTTGCCATTTGCTTTTCTGAAAGCTGGAATGCCATGTCATCTTACTCTTTATGTAAAAGATCTCATCATCAAAGTACAGTGATCGGAACTTAATTATCAGTAAGAATTTAAGAAAGGTTTCTAGTGATGGATTTTAATTCCAAGAATGGCCTCAATTTTTCATACGTCCCTACTGTTTCTGTGGTATCATACCTTACTGATGATGGATTTAGCTTTGGGATGTTCTTTGGCCAGTAGACAGTAGCAAATTTGATGTAAGGAGAGATTTGAAAATTGGTTTTATATTTTTGCTTTCTTCCTTGGAACCTTGACAATGCCATGACAAAAAACCTGGTCTAGTCTCCTGGTGTATGAAAGACTGTGTGGAATAAAGCCTAGTCATTGCAGTCAAGGCCATCGTAGTCTAGGTTCCCCGGTCCACCCAACAGCTGACTGCTTTTTGACAAATGAACCTAGTCAAGATGAGCAGACTAGCTTGGCTGAGGATATATTTGGGAGAGATAATAAATGGTTATTTTTTTTTTCAATTTATAAATTTGAGAATGATCTGTTAATCAGTAACAGCTAACAATTAGATGATGTTTATAATGGAAAATGTTTTAGGACATCCTTAAAGACTTATCATTCTTCTAGCTAATATATCTCTTCCCAAATAGAAAGTTGTTATAGTACTGAGGGGAAGATGGACCAAAACTGAGTCTGTGAAGTTTGAAAAATGTAGCAATAAGGACTTTTCTTTGATGGTTTATGTTTTACTCTGAATATCCATTATAGAACTAACTATATTCAGGATGATCATTTCCTGACTGCATGACACCCAGCCAAGAATCAGGAAATTAACTTGTTTGAAATCACTCCAGCTACATAGGCTACTTTAAAGATGATCCTTAAGTCAAAAACAGATGAATCATCTACTTTATCCTCAAATCTTCCAGGGTGATTTCCAAATTAGGATATTAAGGAAGACCATGAGTATGAGATCTAATCTTTGATGAAATTAGTAACATAGTTTTGATTGATAATATGCAACAGTTCGCAGGGCTTCAGAGGAAAATATATTGCTCAAAGTCACGAGAGGAATTGTTTGGAAGTGTCTCTTTCAATAAAAACTCAGATTTCAAAATAAGATACAAAACAAATTTTCAGTGAGAGTGCATACAAAATTTTAACCCATATAATGGGAATAGTGTATAGTAAACACATTCAGGAAGTAGAAATAAAAAATTGGAGAAAAGGCATCCCAGAGCAATATGGGGAGGATATATAGTACAGCATAGATAATAGCAGGAGTTTTGTCTATTTGATAGTGATGTAGTGTGAAGTCCCTAAAGAAATTTGGACTCAGAATCCTGATATTAATGCACTATACTCTATCACCTGCAAAACTTAAGTCCAAGCTTGTCTCTACCACTTATTTTCTTGAACAAGTGACATTTTATTTTTCTCAGTTTCCTTATTACTAAATAAAAAGTGATAATCCATAGGCCATTTGGGGAGACCAAATAAAAGAAAAATGTGAGTAGCAGTATTAATTAGAACTGTAAAATAATACAAAGCCAATAATGCAAAAAAAAATGATTACTTAAGTATCTAGCATACACCTACCAAATTTATGCTCTACATAATTCAATTCAAAGCATCATTACAAATCATATATAAGGACATCTCATCTATCTCTAGACCACTCAAAAGAGTTTAAAAGGAAAGGGGAAATACTAAATTCTCAAATGCCCAGAACCTATTATATACAAATAACTGTGTTGATCTTATTATACATAAATCCAATATGAATATTTTATTAGGTAATTATGGGGGAGTATAATGATTTTGAAAATTGTAAGGGAAAGTAACATAGAATCCAGTTTGTATATGAAAAAGTGGTGGATTAGTAAAGGCAAATGAAAAAGTGACATTACTGAGCATGAGATAATTTTTTAAAAAAATACACAAGCCTCTGAAGAATTACAGAATTTAAGTAAAATGATTATTTATGTGACATTCTGAATTTTGAAAATATAATTGAAGGCAGTTAGATATGGTTTTTAATAAATTCTTCCTAAAGTACATATTCTAGAGGAGGAGCCTATCTAGCTTAACATATTTTATTAAATTTGATGACACAAACTGCCATTAATAGAAAATAAATCAAAGAAACTATAGTGTAAAGTAAATCTAAAATCCTGTGGAGCACAAAATTAACTGAGTGTGTTATTGAACCTGTAGTTTTAATGCAAATATTAATCATTCAAATGTGTGAAAATCACTGCTGTTCTCAGGGAGCCAGTCATCAATATAGCTTCCACCTATTAGAAAACCATCCTACCACATCATCCCAAGAGTATAAATGAAAAATTCATCTCATGTTCTTGCATATTTCAAATCACAATCTCTGATGTAGTATTTTAATTTGGATTGTGTCCAAATAACTTGTCTTTGATAGAAATGTGTTTTTGTTTACTTTTTTTTGTTTTTAGACCCTGGGTTCTAAAGCAAAGTAAAATTGGAGAACGTGAAGTTTACAAAATGATTTTGTATTTTGAGATCACTTCAAACCTAAAGAAAACTTACAAGATTATCCTTAAATTTATACTCCTCACTGGATTACCCAACCTTTAAAATTTTGATGTTTTCTTAATCATTTACTCTTTTTTTATAATAATTTTTTATTATGTTATGTTAGTCACCATACAGTATATCCTTAGTTTTTAATGTGATGTCCCATGATTCATTTCATTTACTCTCTTTCTAAATATAGGCAGATGCTTCAGAACTATGTAAATATATTTCTCTTCATTCATCTTCAACCCACAAGTTTTAACATCCAAAGATAATTAATGTATAAATAAATTTGCATTACCATGCTTTCAAAAAAATTGTTTTTAACATCATTCTCTCTTGATCCTTTAATAGTTAGTTGATATTCTGATGTAATGGAAGCTGTTATTTCCCTTTTATGTATGTATGTCTATATCATCATTTTATTATTTATTTGTTCTCATTTATTTTTATCTGTATGGATTCAAGGATTTCTTTTTAAATCAGTGGGTTGTACTCTGAAACTGCCACTATTTGCTTTGGTTAGGTGGAGCCCCTTCAATCTAGCTCATGTATATTTTGATAATGCCCCACAGTTTTTTGACAACTCTCTTACTTTCTGGCACTACAGGATGCTGCATTTATAGCTCAGACATCCTCTGACTGAGATCTAAACTCATTAGCTATCTCTCCAAGGTACCTTGGTTATTTATGTTAAGGAACGGTATTTGGAAACACAATCACGGTCTAGGTATTCTCGTTACTATTAATACTACTGAAAGTCATTGGTTTTAGGCCCTTTCAGCTAACAGAGTTATGAAGTATATGTGCACACATGTATATGCATGCATATATTCTATACAAACATACATATATGTTTACATATGCGTGGGTATTAAACTCATAAATTTATAATGAAACTCCCATCCCCAATATACCATCACAGCTCTTTCAACCCTTTTCAGATTCCATATCTGTATTACTCTTCTCCTACAATGAGGAAACTACCCCAACATCACTTTATGATACATAGAAAACTTTTTTAGAAGTACTAAACTAATATCATTGTGAAAAATAATCCTACTAAGTAAAGTTTAAGATGATTTTTAGAGTGTTTTATATCCTTAGACTGAAGGCACATGCTTTTTTCTTTTTTAAATTAATAACTTCTTGAGTTTTTATTCTGTACCTACATCTATATCTATCTACCTATCTATCTATCAATCTATCTATCCACACACATACGCTCCTTCTTTCCTCCCCACCCCCTTTTTTTACATTTGCGTAGAAGAACATTGCATGGATATAAGCTATTTCTTTCAATAATCTACTAAGTATTATAATTTAGTTATTTCCAATCTTTTGGATTAAAGAAAATGCTGTAGTGAATTGCCTTATATTTTGACATTGTTAGAGTGTTAGAGGAATATCTTTAGGGAAAATTCTTACAAAGGGGAATTGTAGTTTTATTTCAGTTGCTAAAGTATTATTTTGAATAGTCATGAAAGTGAACGATTGTCCTTTTCTACCTTTTGCAAATATTATTTAGTTTCAGTCTAGTGAATATGACTAAATCTAAAAAAAATGTTATAAAGCAAGTAAAATCTAGAAATTGAACAAACTACAGAATCTGGAAAAATATGAATGCATTTTCCAAATACAACCATGGGGAAAAGAAGCCAAGCACAAAGAGTACATACTGTATAATTACCTGTCTACATAGCATAAAAACATGTAAAACTAATCTGCAGTGTGAAGACATCAGGGTAGTTGTTACCTTGATGGAGTGCTAATGACAGGCACAGAGCATGAGGGAGCTCTGAGATGTTGAATAATGCTTTGGCCATGACCAGAGTGTTTGTGAAATTTTGATAAGAGATATTTTTGTGGTCTAGCTAAATCTAGGTATAGGTCTGGGATTTGGTATGCTCCTTAAATCTGATGATTCATTTATATTCTAAGTCCATTATTTCTTTAAGTTACTCCTCTCATGCTATCAATTAATTCGTTTTTGAACTACTATTGCACGTGTATTACATCTTTTTATTCTTTTCTACATGTATCTTAACCTCTTTTGGCTGATACCTAAATATCTAACATTCACTTCATTAGTTCTTTCCTTCACTGTGTCTCAGCTACTGCTTAATCTAACCACTGAGTATTTTGTTATCCAATAATTGTGCTAACTTATATAACTTTTATTTGCTTCTTTTCCAATTTGCTTTCATTTTCTCTGTTCTTCATAATATTTATTTTTTCTCTCATTAATTTTTTAAAGATTTTATTTATTTATTTGGCACAGAGAGAGAGCTCATAAGCAGGGGGAGCAGCAAGCAGAGAGAAGGGGGAAGCAGGTTCCCTGCTGAGCAGGGAGCCTGATGCAGGACTCGATCCCAGGACCCTGGGATCATGACCTGGGCTGAAGGCAGATGCTTAACCAACTGACCCACCCAGGTACTCCTCTGTCATTAATTTTATTGTTTATTAATAAAAGACACTTTCAGATTGTTGTATATTTCTAAATTTTGTGGCTTTTATTTACCTCTTTAGACAATAGGCTCTCTCCTTTTCCTTTTTTTTTTGTAAAGATGATAATTGGATGAGAATATTTTGCTTACAGACAACCGTTACTTTTTAAATTTATTTTCAGTCCATTATTTTTTAGTCATTTAATATATTGATTAATTAAGGGACAGAGCGAATTTTATAAGTAATCAATGCAACTTCTTGGTTGTACCATTACTCTGAGAGAATAATTTTGGCTTATTAATTTACTTTATGCAATTATTATCTACTTAATTATAACTAATTCTTCAAGGTCCAGATCAATTTCTATGTCCTACAGGAAGTTTGTACTCTAGTCTTGGAATGATCACCTTTCTTGTTTGCTAGATTGTGCTAGCAACTACTGGGGCTACGATCATACTTACTCTTATTTAAAATAAAAGGCAATTTTTAGGGGCACCTGGGTGGCTCAGTTGGTTAAATGCCTGCCTTCAGCTCAGGTCATGATCCAACATTTTAAAGCATCAGATCAGATCAGATCAGGCTCCCTGCTCAGCAGGGAGTCTGCTTCTCCTTCTGCCCCTCCCCTTGCTTGTGTTCTCTCTTTCCCTCTCTCCCAAACAAACAAACAAACAAACAAATAAATAAAATCTTTTTTAAAATGTGATTTTTATTTTCTCAATAACTCAAAGGATTCCAAATTAACCACCATCTATCTATCTATCCTCCATGATGTGAAGTGAGATATGTAACCATAAATAAGTCTAATCCAGTGCTCTGGTAGATGAGCGTGTGGAATCAGACAATACTGACAGAGGAATTATCTCACACCAAAATAACAAGGCTGGGTTAGCCATTGAGAATTACAAAGAAAATTGAAACTTGAGATGTCTTGAAAGCCACCAACAAATGCCCACTAGAGCCCTCTAGATGGCAGTAACCAAAAGAGTTTTCCTACTAAATTCTCTTTCTTTAGACTCCTTTGCTTATGAATATGTACTGCTCACTTCAGATGCTAAATGAACCATTATCCAATTTATTGACTTATGTTTTCTTCTAGCTAGTTTCTAATGTGTTTGCAGTACACGGCTTCATATTTTCCTGTATACTGCTGGACATACTATATTCACTTTTCTACTATATATAGAATTTAATTAAATAGAAATCTTAAATCTCATTTATAATTAGAATAGTCACAGAATAGATATAATACTTTGCTTCTATTTTTCTGTATATATTTAGCTATATATCTATATATTTAGTTATCCATTGAATAAAAAAGATTAATTATGAGAAATTCAGACAATGTTTTAATGTAAAATAAGAATAATTAGTGTCTACTTTGGTAGAAAATGACAGTAATCAGATGATAAAATATAATGCAATGTATTCATGGGAGTACAATTTAACAACTATTATAGAAATAATAAAATGGGAAGTTATTTTTATAATATTAATATAATTAATATTAATAGTTAATATAATCTTCTATGCCTTTACTTTCAGGATTATTTGTTATTGTTATTAAATATTAGCATGGTAAAATTTTTAGTATTTAAAATATTTAGAAGGAATCATTAAATTTGCTTTAGATGTGAACTTTTGTTCTCTTGTATTGGATAAATGAATGCAAAATCCTGTAAATGTGTTCACAATATTGTGGGCATATGCAATCAATTATATTGATTCACTCTTTTTTAAAAAATACCAAAGTGAATATTTGGATTTTTAAGGTATTTTTCTAATGTAGTATCTTTTTTGATTATTTTATCTTGTATTGCAATATGTTTCTACTACTAAAATTTTTATTACTGATTTTAAAAAGCTTATAAACAAAACTTTCACATCCTTATACCCTCACAGAGAACATGTTTAGAATCAAACATTTTTTAGAAGACCTGTACTGTTTTTAGGCATCGTAATATGGTTATACATACCAGATGAAACATATTCTTCTGTTATATTGTCACATTTTAGATTTCAGTTTTTGCATTTCTGATGGTACAGTAGTTTAAGGTTACTATCAGGAAATCCTTAACAACAAGAGTATTTATTTCCTTTTACTTCCTCTTGTATTTTCCTTAAAACCTATTGAGTTCATTCTGTTTTATATCAAAACAATCATAATTTTTCTTCTGGAAAAACATTCTCTTTTCCCAATTCATATCTATGATTTTATTAGTGAGTATGGAGAGCTTATGAAGTACCTTTAAACTGATATTCCAAGATCACAATGGCAATATTTGAGAAGCCTTTCTGTCTTTCAGAAACTTTCATTATTAGAAAGAATTTGCAAAAGTATTTATACATTTTTAAAATCCTGGGGCACCTAGTTGGTTCAGTTGGTTAATCAGCTGCCTTTGGCCCAGGTCATGGTCCCAGGGTCCTGGGATCAAGCCCTACACTGGGCTCCTTGCTCAGAGGGAGCCTGCTTCTCCCTCTCCCTTTGCTTGCCATTCCCCCTGCTTGTTCTCTTCTCTCTCTCCCTCTCTCTGTCAAATAAATAAATAGAATCTTAAAAAAAAAAAAATGAAAAACAGACAGTTTAAAAAAAATCCTTTACTCATTTAGATTTCTAACCCATCTTTTGCTTCAAACCATTTATGTATATTAGAATAAAAAAATTGAAAATACTCCTTTCTTTCATTAATTAGCTGACTGTAAGACTTTCAGTTCATATTTCAGTAATATTCTATTTTGACTCATAACCTTTTTGGCGTCTCACTTCTTTTACTTGTTCAAGAATGTCACAGAAAATTGAATATTCCTGGCTTTTAGAACATCAGTCTCAATATGATATTATTAATATCAGAATAGGTAATACTATCATAATAATACTAATAATACCAATGGTAGTAAAATAATTATCATTATATTCACTAGTCTCATGACTTTATTAGGCTCTTTGAGTATGTACCACCCATAGTGTCTGAAAAAATTGTGCAGATGAATACATGAACTAATTCCTATCTTCAGGGATTCAATATCTCAGACCAACAAGCAGGATGTTATCATACAACAGATAAAATAATATCTAATATTTTAATATTTTTACTTGAGCAATATAAATGTTTCTTCAGGTTAAACTGTACCTTTGTTATTTTTATTTTTTTCACTCAGGCAACTTGCATTGCTTTTTTTACCAGTAAGAAAGTATATGGAAGGAAAATCGTAGCACAAAAAGAGAGACCAGAAAAGCAGAGCTGTGGGGTCAGAAAAGAAGCCACATGGAAAATACCAGCAATGAAGAAAGACCCTGCCCATAGACAAGGGTGTAGGAAACTTGGCTTGGGAGCATTGTAAAATTTTTAGAAATTTCTTCAATGCACACTGCAAAAAAAGATAAGAGAAAAGCATATCTTTGACCTATGAACAAGATCGATTGATTGATTGATTGACTGATTGATTCTGAAGCAGAACTAAGGAGAATGTAAGGGAGCAAATATTACTCTGGTGTGAGACCAACATAATAAAGCTTCTGTCCACAAGGGCTAAAAGTTGTTACATGTCTTGATCTCTAGGTTTATATTTTCTAACCCCTTTGTGGTTAGGGATTTGAATCCAACTACTATTAGCATTTTTTTTTTTTTTTTTTACATTCTAAGGGTTTTATCTCTTTTACTTCCCTGAGTTGCTGCAATGTTTTGGATGTTAGAGGAGAAATTCTAATATTGGCAGACTTTTCTCTTGCTAAATGAATGGTATTGCATGAAAGGAACAAAAGAGATTGAAATGAGAATCTAGGTTATTTACCAAAGTGTATGGTTTATTATTGGCTTCTGTTTAATTACTTCTTCAATTATGTTAGTAGCAACAAAAATTAAAATATACCACAAGGCCTAAGAAGCAGATAATAAAGACCAAAATTAACCAAATGATATATACAAATATGATAACCAATATCTCCTGGAAAAAAAAAATCCTCTTGATCACAAATTAATTCATGAAAACTTATTCTGTATGAGAACATCCCAATTTGCATTACAAAGAACAAAATCTTAAAATGTATTTTAGAAGTGTCTGGAATATCCAGCTAATGCAGGAAAAGAAAGCTGCCTGAAAAAGAAATCTAATCTTAGCGGCTTTTTATCTCTTTAAAATGGCTAAAAATAGAAATAGTGTAGGTGTCTACACTATGGGGGCTTACCCATCATTTTGACATCGATTCTTTTTTTAGACTCTCACATTGTTCTTTATTGAACCTAAATGTTGCTGATTATTTGTTCAAGATGCTCAATTTGGAATTTTCCTGAGACTGTAATTTACTACTTGACTTTCAAAATCCATCATTGTTCTAAGAAGAACCTTGTAATTTCACTATACTCTGGCAGAGTAATTTACTTAGACCCTCAGTTAAAAGATGGAGGTAAAATGGACTTTTGAAGTATTTACTATGATTGTACATGTAAAATGGTGTTAAAATTTTTGTGGTATTATATTTTGAGGATATTACTAATTTTGTGTGTATTTGAAATGAAAATAGTCAATGTATTATTAATTGCCACCATTGACAATAAAATTTCAGAGTTAATACATAATTTATGACTATATCTTTCTTTTAAATCTTAGAAGCAATTTAATACAAGTCAGGTAAGTTATAGTGTCTTTACTCTTAGTAGTGTTCTTTTGTGGGCAACTTTTAGATTATTCGCTTTTTAACTATTATCTAAAAACAGCATGGATTTCTCTGAATAGAGAGATGAAAGGTGAGAACATAGGTTTTTTTAATCCATTGCAAAAAGTTGTCAGCTGAGCAGGTGAGAGACAAACAAATACTGCCTAATGAGAATACACTTAGAGAATTCAGTGACTCCATCAAACATAGTAACATTTGCATTAAAGGGATCCCGGAAGGAGAAGGGAGAAAAGGTTGCAGAGAATGTATTTGAAGAAATAATACCTGAAAACTTCCTGAATCTGGGAAGGGAAACAGAGATCCACATTCAGGAAGCACAGAGACCCCCCCCCAACAAATTCAACCCAAGGAGGTCGACACCAAAACACATAGCAATTAAAATGGAAAAAAAAAATAGTGGTAAAGAAAGTATTTTAGGGGCATCTGGGTGGCTCAGGAAGTAAGCATCTGCTTCTGGCTCAGGTCATGATCCCAGGGTCCTGGGATCTAGCCCCACATCAGGCTCCCTGATCAGTAGGAACCTGCTTCTCCCTCTCCTCCCCCCTTGTGCTCTCTCTTGCTATCTCCATCACTATCTGTCTCTCTCTCAAATATATAAATAAAATCTTTAAAAAAAACAGTGTTGTTAAAAAAAAAGTATTTTAAAGGTTGTGAGGCAAAGAAGATAATTACATACAATGGAAACCCCATAAGGCTATCAGCTGATTTTTCAGCAGAAACTTTGCACGCCAAAAGAAAGTGGTATGATATATTCTAAGAGCTGAAAGGGAAAAATCTGCATCCAGCAATACTCTATCCAGGAAGTATTAAGTACAATTTTAACTGTAAATTATTTCAATACAAAAGTGATGCTACTCATGCTTATTTACCATTTTGTTTTCATAGCCAGTAATAAAGTGACAGTAGAAAATTCAGCATAAACATAAACAGGAAGTGAATTTCTGAGACACATTAAAAAGAAAGGATTAACACGAAAGGACTGCCACAAGGAAGTTATCAAATCAATCAATAAAATATTTGTGCAAGCATTTTAATTACATAAATGTTCACAGTTTCAATTTTATTCATGTCATGTCATTCAATTTTATATGTCATCATAACATATATGTATATATATTATGTGTGTATATATATTACAGTATATATAGTATATATATTACAGTATATATATATATATATATAATACAGTAATGAGATATAGTTAGATAGATATAAAGTATCTATCTATCTATCTATCTATCTATCTATCTATCCCACAGTTTGGAATTCAGGTTATGTAAATTCCTAAAAAAACATAAATGGGGTGCCTGAGTAGTACAGTCAGTTAAGTGTCCAACTCTTGGTTTCAGCTCAGGTCATGATATCAGGGTCATGAGATAAAGCCCTGCATTGGGCTTCATGCTCAGTGTGAAGTCTGCTTGAGATTCTCTCTCCCTCTGCCTCTGCCCCTCCCGCTTATGCGTGCTTGCTCTCTATCTCAAATAAATAAGTAAATCTTTTTTAAAAAAATGAATAGATTACAGGTCTTATTTAAAATGATGCATTCCAGCTTGGTTATTTAAATGTTATTTTACAAATAGTTTTTAACATAAAAATTGAGAGAATGTGAGTGAAAATCTCATTGCTAAAGCTCAGTTTTGTTGCATTTTCACAGATGCATAGAATCACAGGTTAGTGTTTGCTATAGTTTCATCTCAGGCAACTCTTAAAGCAGAAAGCCTCAAGCCACAGTAGCAGCAGGAGAGCTCACAAAGGCCAGATTCTCCTGAATGCAGGCTTGCTCTACCTAATGATAAACACAATCCAAGGAATCTTTTGGCACAGAAGATTTAGACAGGTAACACAGAACAAAATAAACAAAATAGGAAAAGAAACCCAAATGTAACTCAATTCAATTATTTTATAATATACAAGGAGGAAGACTCCACAAAATGTAAGAAGAAAATCTCCTTGAAAGATACTGTTGGCAACAATATATATTCATTTTATGTCTGACCTTAAGAGAGTCTGTTTTGTGTGCAGTGCTGTCAGTACCTATACTCCCTTCCTTTCCATCTCTGGCTGCAGAATGCTCCATCCTTCCAGCCCCAGCCCAGGGCTTTCTCCTGAAGGACCCCCCACCCCTGGCACCCTCACAGGGAGTGAGGACCCCCCCCAACCTGCTTAGCTGTCTCTGCCTCATGGGGTCACATGGCAGTCAGCCTTGCACTGTGGTCTTCGTGTGCAAGGCCCTGTGCACCCCAGGGCAGGGGCAGGGCCTCCCATGTGTGTGTTCCAGCCCCTGGTAAGGGAGTGGACAGTGACTGCTCTCAGCCCTTGCATGTGCACCTGAAATACCCATTTCTACCTGACAGCTTGAGGGAAGGAGGAGGGGCTTGATGGCAGAGAGCTGATCCAGGACATAAAGGAAGGGACAGAGGCATGACTAGAACCAAGCTCTCTGGATTATCTTTCTTTAGGGGCAGGATACATGGGTGGTAAATCTTTGAAGCTCCCCACAGACCTTCCTCTGCATCTGCAAGAGGTGTTTGGTACCTCTTTATGGACATAATACTGTCTACACCCATTTCAAGTTCATTTCTGTTTTGTGAGCAAGCTGTGAAATTGTCCTTCCTGAATGGATCCCCCCTTTTGCCCCACAGCCCCCATCCCCCGGGGGGGGGGCGGCCCAAGTCAAATGCTGCACCCCAGAGCCAGGAGGCTGACAGGTGCCTCAGAGGGCAGATCCCAGGGGCGTGGTCTGGAGGGGCTCAGCACCTCCCATCCCAGAACAATTAGAGTGCCCGCTGGCAGGGTGGATAAGAGAGGCAAACCCACTGGGCCTTCCAGCTTGGATTTCACATGATGAGCCTTGGGAATTGGGAAGTGATTACAAGTCCACTGGGGAGGGACCACCTACAAGTTCTGGAAGCTTTTGCTGCTCTGACTCCAGGCTCACCAGGAAGCTACACTTAGATGAGAAAACAGAGCAGTTAGAAGTGTAGGGCTTAGAAATCCTGTGATGGGGGGCGGGGGACGCTGAAGGCCTCCCTGGTGTAAAAAGAAAACAAAATAGTACATGTACTATTGCCTTTTTTTCTTCAAATAATAACAGAAAACAAGTCTACAAGGAGTAAAAAAATATATTATAATCCAAGAACAAATAACGTAAAAAGGAAACAATGAAAAGTAATACCATTGAATTCTGAAAAATATAAAGTGGATGGTAGTGTGGTAACAGACTTAATAGAGCAAGCATATAGACTCAAAGGCCTATAGCAACAATGAAGGACACTGATAAGAGCAGAAACACTTGCCCGTCACGGGAGGAGATTTCTAGGAGGAGATTTTGAGCATGGATTATGGTATATGTATTTATTAGAGATTGGGGATCAACATCTGAAAGTGTAAGGAAGAAAGTATGATTTAGCGAAGGGAGAAACTGAACCATCATGCAGACTGAATAAAGTCTTGGTCATTGCCACAAGGAATTCTGAAACATACATGGCATGTCAGAGAAATCATGTGGGGGCCAAAATGGCTAGTTCTTTGTTTGTTGGAATCCCTTAATGGGTTGCAATGTAAAGAGCCTGTGTTTGTGTGAGATACCTCACTCCTTTGGTCTCTCACATTTTTTCAAATCTTGCAAGCAGAGGAACTGATAGTCTTGATCTTTTCAAGCATGTCTGCATACCAAATAGCTTGGAGGTTAAAGATAGTTGACTCCATGGCAGAGATCACATTCGTTTGTTATCTAGTGTAAGTCTCCCTTTTGGGGTAAAGAATGGGCAAGTTTGCTTGCAACTGCTTATAAAATATTGGGGTTTCTGAAGTTTATCCTCAGCTATTATGCAGCAACCACCTAGGCCTACCTCTGCATCATTCCCATAGGAATTCAAAAGCAAGAGGAAACACTATGAACATGGAGCTCGTACTGCTTGTTGTGCAGTATGAGGGATAAATCATTTGCTCCTGACATAGACGTCTTTAGGTGTCTTCCATGAAACTGGGATGGCTTAATGCTAGCTTAAAAGTAGGGTAAAATTTGAAACCCATCACAGTTTCTGACAGTTTTTGGTGATGAGGATGGGGCACTGACAGAGACATGGTTTCTGAAAAACAAAGTACAAAGACTATCCGGAGGCCAGGTTAGGGCACATAAGAAGATCAACTGAGATTTTATATCAAATGGCTAACTCCTGTGGTGAGTGGAGAGAGTAAGGTCTCCCAATGAAGAGCACGCATCGTATCTGTTAATGAATGCTTAGAAGCTGAGTGAAAATAGAGACAATTGAAACAAGCTGCCCAATTATTTTGGATGAATACTCAGAAGCTGGAGTGCTGGATCATATAGTAGTTCTGTTTTTAGTGTTTTCAGGAATCCCCATAGTAGCTGAGCCATCTTGTATTTTCATCAACAGTGTTGGGTAGTTTATCCAAAATAATTGAAATCAGAATCTCAAAGAGACAGTAGCACTCCCATGATCCTTGTTGCACTATTCACAATAGCCAAGATGTGGAAACAACCTAGATGTCTATCCACAGATGAATTAATAAAGAAATATGTCATATACATACAATGGAAACTAGTCAGTCTTAAAAAAAAAGAAAAGAAAATGCTGCATTATGTGATAGCAAGGATGAACCTTGAGGACATCACACTAAGTAAAATAAGCCAGTCACAGAAAAATACTGCTACCTTTAGTGGAAATGATTCCACTTATATGAGACATTTAAAGTAGTCAAATTCATAGAATCAAAGAGTGAAATGGTGATTGTCAAGGGCTGGAGGGAGGGGGAAATGGGGAATTGGCAGTCACCAAGAAAAAGTTTCAGTTAAGCAAGATGAATAAGTTCTAGAGATCTACTGTTCAGCATTGTACCTATAGTCAGTAATAATGTCTTATACACTTAAAATTTGTTAATAGGATAGATTTCATGTTAAGTGTTTTTACTATAACAAAAGAGAAGGAAGGAAAAGCAAAGCAAAGCAAACAAGCTGCCTAAATATTGCTTTGATTTTTGTTTATTTTCCCTTGGGGGTTGGGAAGAAAAAGGAATGTTATCATCGGGCAGCAAGGGGATGTGTCAGTGAGGCAGCAAGCCCGCCCAAAAAGCAGTATGTGTGCAGCTGCTGAGTGAGGGAGTGCCCAAAGCTGATATTTAACTTTAGGTGCATCAAATTAAAAATCTATTTGGAGGAACTGTGAGCAGCTGTCATATTGCTTGAAAATGAAAGTAAATGTGTCTTGCATACTCTGTTGTAGAATTGCTGTCTCTCCCTATGCCCTGTGACTCCTTCCTAGACCTCTACCTCAACCTCAGTTGCTTTAAGGAAAAACATAGGGGTGGGGATAAGGTCTTCCTGTCCTAATGAGGACTGAAGACATGACACTTGTCTGAGTAAGCTGGTGATCTTGGGGTGGTACAGAGCTCAGGGAGGCATCTAAACTTTTATGGTTTATTAGACATAGGCATGAAAGTAACTATCCAGCCTTTTTCTGTGGGCAGAGGAGGCAACCAGATCCAACTGATGTGTTTTATGCAGGATTCACAATAGGGGAGGGAGAACTTAAGAATTTGTAGGTGGAGCCCTATGGGCCAATTGAATGCACTGATTTTATTGCTTCTATATCTGAATACACAGTACAATTTTGTGTGCTATGTGCGTGTCCATCCCTATCCCAGAAGTACCAGAGATAAACATCCCAGAGGAGGAAGAGCTGCTGTCAGAGAAGTCCTAGTGGGACAAATTTCTCTGCCACTTTCTACCAGTGTGTGGTCATGTTTTAGTATAAATGTCTGTGTCCATGGTCCAGAGTTTTCACTATAGAGATGGTCTGTTCTTTGACAAGTCAAAATCCTCATTCCAACTATCCCGAGTATGCCATTATCACAGGTCCTTCAGCAGGGGTGGTTGAAAAATCCTGACAAAATCAAAGGACCTACTTCTGTTTGCAAAGTAAAGTTTCTTGGAACTACATGGGCAGACTTAAAATTCTCAAATCTTAACAGCAATCAAGTAAAATTACCATTTCTTTAGCCCTTATTCACACACACACACACACACACACACACACACACACACACACAAAGGCAAACAACATTATTCAACCCATTGGATATTAGAGACAGTACATGTCTTTGTAACTAATTTTTTCTTTCTTTTTTTGCTAATTGGAGCTCCTGAGAAAGAGATGCAGCATGTTTCCAGAGGCATTTTTTGGGATTTTGGACTCCTGGTCTCCCTGACTTGGCTGTCAGTTTAATTCTTTTTCAAAGACACCTATTAGTTATTCTCAGGTTCTTCAAAACTGAGCAGGTGATCCATTGAGGCATTAAGAATTTTAGGCTTGATATTCACATTTTAGGATTGGTTAACTCAGACTCTAACTAACTCAGACTCTAAACTAACAAGGTAGGAAAGACCAAAAAACCTTAGCTTGTGAAATGGAAATGGTAGATTTAAGAACAGAACAAGATGGGCCGTACTTTAAATAAAAAATTGACAGCCAAGCCTTTTAGGGGAATTTTTATCTCTCACAGCTCCAGATACAAAGCTGCTGGCTTAATGAAGTTCTCAAGTCATAGAAATTCCTGGAAATGCCTGGATCTGGTTCACTGGTGCTCTAGATAAACATAAACATGATAGTATCCACTGGGCTGCTGCAACTATTCAAGTCACCACCAGTTCTGCATAACCCAAAATGTAATTGGTCATTTTAGTTGGTAGATAGACTCAAGGCCGTTAAAGCTCTAGCCAATACTTTCTTGATGAATCTTGTTACATTTTTGTAGACTTTTAAGCTGCTGATCCAGCCTGCACAAACTAGAGTGCCACTGTTGCTGCCTAGATCCATCATCATGAGACATCCATCATCAAAGACTAAGTAGTAAGTAAAGCATTCTCTGTTTATGATGTGGAGGCTGCCACTGCATGTGAAACTTGTTCATCTGCCAAAAGCTGACCTATTTAACTTACAGTGGGAGAGAGCACATTATACAAGGAATGATCCCCACCTGCTATTGATGGATTGACTGTATAGACTTGAGCTATCTGTTGTGCCTGACTGCTGCTGACATTTTTTCAGTTTACCCTCATCTGGCTCTGACCATACGCAGTTGTTCTTGAAGTTATTCCATGCCATGTTTATGTTTCTTGTAATATTTGCTGTAACAATAGTGTTTCCATTATCACAAAAGCCACTCAACAATGAGATGATAGTCAAGATATTTAGTGGACCTCTACCCTCCCTACTATCCACAGGAATCTGGTATGGTTGAGTGTTGGAACAGCCACCTAAAAAATAAATATATAAATTTTCTCATCTTACCCTCTTTACCATCTAATCTATATAACTTAGGCAGTTAGATGATTGAATATAACCATTCTCAGAAAAGGATCATCTTTTTGCAGCTGCCTCTTGTGTGAAATTGGGACAAAAGTAGCAGCAACTTATACAGACCAATTTTGAAAATTCAAAGAAATCAAGATCCATTCTGACTAATTTTTATCATGGCCTGTCTTTCCCCTAATAGCAAACTTAGACCAGTCTGGTTGTTACATTTATTGGGTGGAAACCTCACTCAAAGGAACCCTAGGGAATTCAAACCTAATTGAAAATACTAACAAACTAAAACAACAACAAAAAAATCAATTAACACCCCCCCAAAAAATGCCTCATAATAAATCAAACATACTGACAAGATCTATATACTGAATAATATATCAATGACAGAAATCAAAGAAGACAAAGAGAGAAATATGCTGAATGCAATAATTATAAAACTCAGTATTGGTAAGATGTTAATGTTCCCCAATTTGATCTATGAATTCATTGCAATCCCAAGCAAAATCCCAGAAAGTTTTTCGTAGATATTGACAATCTAATCCTAAAAATTATATGACAAGGGAAAGATACTAGAAACTATTTTAAAATAGAAAAACAAAATGGGTGAACTCTCACTACTCAATTTTAAGACTCATTATAAGGGTACAGTAATCAAGACATCGGATATTGGCAAAAGTACAGAAACAGTGATCAATGGAACAGATTATAGAACTTAAAAATAGATGTACACAAATATATACAAGTGATTTTTGACTAGTGTACAAAGGCAAATTAATGGAAAAATGGCAGTATTTTAATCATTTTCATTCTACTGGAAAATTTGATGCCCATAGAGAAAAATAAACTTCAGGGGCACATGGGTGGCTTAGTTGGTTAGGCATCTTACTTTGGCTTGGGTCATGATACCAGGGTCCTGGGATGGAGCCCACATCCAGCTCCCTGCTCAGCGGGGACTCTGCTTCTCCCTCTGCCTCTGCCCTTCCCCCCTACTCATGCTCTCTCCCTCTCTCTGTCTCTTTCCTTAAATAAATAAATAAAATCTTTAAAAAAATTAAAAAAAGAAAAACTTCATATCATATGTTACATGTTATATAAAAATTAATTCAAATGGACCTTAGAACTAAATGTAAATAATATAAGTATAAGATATTCAGAAGTATAGGCAAAATTTTATTTAACTCTGGGTTTGGCAAAGAGTTTTTAGACTTTAAAATTTTAGAAATGGACAAATACAGACATTTTATTCAAAAAATATATATGAATAGTGTATAAGTATATAAAAACGTGCAGCATCATTAGTCATTGGAGAAATCCAAATCAGAAACAAAATCAGATACCATTTCACACATACTACTACAGAGTAGAACAGTAATGAATGCTGGGGGTTCTGGTTTGTGATCACAGATATTAGTACGAACATATAGAAAATACCATGTATATATTTCAACATGAAAGAGCTCTCAATGTCCCAAACTGAAAACACTTAAGCAAACAATAAATAATGGTAGCAATGATAATGTGGAATATAATCAAAGAATAAAATATATAATAAATATAAAGAAATTCATATTACTGTAAATAAATGTTTGAATAAATAGGGGAAAAAAACAACTCTTATTTACAGAAAAATTTCAATTATTAAAAGTTGAAGGAATAAAGGAAATATAAATAGTCATTAGAACAGCACAGAAATAATTTCCATAGGCAAGATAAACATGAATTCAAGAATTAGTTTTATTGGGGCGCCTGGGTGGCACAGCGGTTAAGCGTCTGCCTTCAGCTCAGGGCGTGATCCCGGCGTTATGGGATCGAGCCCCACATCAGGCTCCTCTGCTATGAGCCTGCTTCTTCCTCTCCCACTCCCCCTGCTTGTGTTCCCTCTCTTGCTGGCTGTCTCTATCTCTGGCAAATAAATAAATAAAATCTTAAAAAAAAAAAGAATTAGTTTTATTTTCAAAGCTTCAATGTGTCTCCTCCAAAATATTTGTTGAATAGCACAGAGGGAAATAGTGACTTTGTATTGAAGAACGTGGCAGATACCAACCTTAAACATGGTATCAAGATCAATACTAGTGGTGATGAGACATATCAATATCGTATGTCCCCTGATACAATGTACTAAGAAGGGCACATTAACTATGATTTATTTACCTCCAAACAAAATCCATGGCCTCTATCACAGTAAACATAAGACAAATCCAAATTGAGGAACATTTTCCAAGGCACCTGATGAATACTCTTCAAAAGTATCAAGGTCATGAAAAATAAGAACAGATTAAAGAACTACCACTCCTTGGAAGATAAAAATCTTTATTAGTAAGTGCAATGCGTGTTATAATATAGGATCCAGAAACAGAGAAAGAATATTGTGTTAAGCACTGGTAAAGCACTTAGTTTTGATAGTTCTACCACAGTTATGTGAAATACTAATATCAGAAAATACAAAGGGAATTAACTTAATTAATATGTATCTATTTCTTCTTATCTATCTACCTACCTATCAAACATCAATATCAGAGATTGATTTAGATCCTAATAAAAAAGCACAACCATTTTTTTCCCCAAATGGCTACTCAAATAGAAAATGTACAATTTACCATGTTAGTATATACATTAACATTTCTGGAAATTGTATTGATTGGCATTTGGCTTTCCATTTCCAGATCTTTGTTTCTGTTTAACTTGCATAATTCATTCTCAGTTAAACAACAGAGAAATATATCTATTCCTCTTTCCCCAACTTTGGCTAACTTTTTTCTAAATATCACACTATTTTTGCTTTACAAAGTCTGCATAGATGTTGTCCCTTATTTGTTTGAGAGCTTTTCTCTTAATGATTATGTGCAATTTTCCTTGAGCAAGTTCTTCATAATTATATATTCCTTTCTACAGGGATAGCAACTACACATATATTCTTAAAAGTGATATGGATACCTTCTTACTAGTTAAATTGGGACTTGATATATTTGTTTGGTTTTTCTGGAGCTCTTCCTAACTGGATCCATCCTTCTTTTCGGTTTTCTCCCTAATGTCTGTGTCTGGCCATTACCATAAATTATGGATTATATGTAGTATTTTTTCCTGCGTAAAAATAATATATTCCTAAGTGGGTAAAAGAAGGTCTATTGGGGCGCCTGGGTGGCACAGCAGTTAAGCGTCTGCCTTCGGCTCAGGGCGTGATCCCAGCGTTATGGGATGGAGCCCCACATCAGGCTCCTCCGCTATGAGCCTGCTTCTTCCTCTTCCACTCCCCCTGCTTGTGTTCCCTCTCTCGCTGACTGTCTCTATCTCTGTCAAATAAATAAATAAAATCTTAAAAAAAAAAAAAAGAAGGTCTATTGTAGAGTCCCTTAAAAATTGCTGTGTCATATATGCCATTTAATACTTGGGCCACTTGGAATCAGTGGCTCAGAATACTTACATGACTCTTAAGTATTTTAAACATTACGTAGGACTGTCTAAGTAGAGAATTGAGCGTGTACTAACTGCTTAACATATTAACATGGATAGAGCAGTTAAGTGTATTATACACATGAAATATTAATCTTTATTTCTAAGGATATAGTATCTAACTATTGCCATTTTGATAACTGAGTAAGAGCAGATTTTGGGCAGAGTCTTTGAAGAAGCCATTGTGTAAAATTCAAATCCACAGATGGGCTGTATATGTGCTTTTGGACTGATTGATACTTCTTGTGACCTCTTTGCTATCAAGATTTCAAGAGACTATAATCTCTTCATAGTTTTCAGACTTTGTATTAACTAGGTAGACTTTTGCATAAACTTTTTATATGGGAGGTTTATTTAATGTTAATATGATTAGTTTACTTGGAACGCTAATGATAAGTGAAAAGTATCCTTAAAAACCTGTTGTGTTTTCTTCCTTTTAGAAGAAAGTAAAAATCATGTTATCTGGTAGGTTTTTTTTACATCCTTTTTGAGATTATAATTGGTATTTCAAAATTTCAAGTATTTAGGGTATGCAATTTGGTGAGTTTGGAGATAGGCATATACTCATGGTGCCATCCCCACATTTAAGGTAATAAACATATCAATCACCTCTAAAAGTTTTCTTGTGTCCCTTTGTGTTTTTTGGTTTGTTTGTTTGGGTTTTGTTTTGTGGTAAGAACACTTACCCTGAGATCTATCCTCTCAGATTTTTTTTTAAGATTTAACTTTTAAAAATAAAATCATACATATTTAAGTTATACAATATGATGATTTGGTATTCATATACATAATGAAATAATTACCACAAGCAAGTTAATTAACGTATCTCTTCACATACCCTCTTGGATTTTTAAGTGCACAGTACTGATTGTTGTTAACTATTGGCAGTATGTTCCACAGCCAATCTCTAGGATTTATTCATTTTGTATAAGTGTAACTTTATATCCATGATACAACTCCTCATTTCCCTCCTCCCCCCCAACTCACCATCTGGCAGCCACCATTCTATCTTCCATTTCTGTAAGTTTCCCAAACCAAAACTTAACTGAAGCTGTGGTTAGGGATGGTCTTCCACTAAAAGAAAGCTGCATTTCTCCTTTGACCCACGTATAATGTCACAGAAACAAAATATTTGATTTGGTATTTCCTATATATTGTATTTCATTTATCAGTTGTAGCTACTCTGTGTATTATAGGAGAGTCTAAATGGCCTGAAGAAATACATAGTACGATTGTGTCTGCCTTCCTCATTTGGCTGCTTCAAGAACAAACTTATCCACATTGTATGCCTAAAAGAATGTCTAGCATATATTAGGTATTCAACAGCTGTTATATTTGTTTACTTCCAGCTATCACCGTATCATCATTTGTATTAACAGACTTAAAGTAAGGATTTTCCTGACATAAATTCCCTGACTTTATTTCATCAAGATGATTATTTATAATAGAATTACCATTACTATTTTCCTGACAATCTATTTTCTTTTTTGTCTTCTTCATTTTCAATTTTGTGTAGGGTTATGTGTGTACATGAAAGAAAGAGACCCAGAATATTTTATTAAATGCCAATCATTAGATTCATGTAACGTGTTCAATTTATGTAACATGTTCATTTGCAGATACCGCAAAGGAGAATAATCAGGAAGAAAGAGATTGATAGGGGGAGCAGATGTATGAGTTTAAGCATACTGTCTTGGAGATCTATTCGACATCCAGTATGCAATTCTTAGTCTAAATTTGGGTTCAAGAGCACACATCAAAGCCATATTAAAGCATATAAATAATATCACCTAGGAAGCCAGTGTAGACAGAGAAGAGGCACATGGATTAAAACATTGACTTTTTCTTGTACTTAAGGACCTTAAAAAGGAAGAAGACCCAGCAAAGAACTGAGATAGACTGGCCACTGAGTTATTAGCATGAAGAGCAAGGGCTGTTCTAAAGTCAAGTGAAGAACATTTTTCCAATTGGAGAGAAAAATAAAGAGGGCTGAGAAATAGCAGCTGCATTTGGAAAGATGGAAGTTGATGACCTTAACAAACATGATTTATTTGTGTTTTAGAGTTAAAAGACTGGCTATAATGAACTCAGCAGAAAAGGAGAGAAGGGGATGTAAAATTGAGGGTAAAGGCAACATCAAGTTTGCAGACAGTAGCTAGGGTGGATAGAATTGTACATACCCATTAGTATATTTGTAAGTCCATGAAGTATCATTTTGTCTATAAATATAGCCATACATCAAACATTTCATTTTGTAGGAAAATTGAAAACATTCTTACCTAAATTTTTATTGACAGCAGTCCTTGCAATTTGGGCATTTATAGAAACAACCTTCATAAGCAAGCTCCCCCCCAAAATAATCTATTCATTGAAAACTAGTGTGGTGATCTAGCAGTGATCTAGGACCACTAATTTGACATGCATATGGGGATTTATTATTGTCAACCAACAAATAGAGCACACTGAACAAATATGGAAATTCCCTGGATGAACAAAAAAGTGATATTATTCTGTCCTTAAGTAGTAGATACAAGTTTCTCTAATAGTTATTTCTGTCAAAAAAAAGGACAAAGTAGGGGCGCCTGGGTGGCACAGCGGTTAAGCGTCTGCCTTCGGCTCAGGGCGTGATCCGGGCGCGATGGGATCGAGCCCCACATCAGGCTCCTCCACTATGAGCCTGCTTCTTCCTCTCCCACTCCCCCTGCTTGTGTTCCCTCTCTCGCTGGCTGTCTCTATCTCTGTCAAATAAATAAAATCTTTAAAAAAAAAAAAAAGGACAAAGCGTTAAATAATCACCCAGAAACCATAATTTACCTCAGGCAATAAATGTGTTAATACTTCCAATATTTCAATTGCATTGACTGTCTTTCTATGCTGTATCAGTGACCACATCATATTTTGCACTGATTTAAACTGGATCATATATTTATTAGAGTATTTTAAAATGATTTATTGATTAACTGAAAGTGCTTTTAAAAATATTGCATCATAAGATTAGACACAGAAAATAAATCAGCACATAGCTTAAACGTGTTCTTCCCAGAGGGTTGTGTTTTTTGAGTAATTCTGAAGACTACATTTTTCTTTTCTGACAAGGACTAGTATTATTTTATTGCAGAAGAAAAAGACTTATTTTGAGAAAGACAAACATCTTGGAATTCTACTATAAAGATGTATGAATCATTGTCTTTTACTATTATAACATCCCTTACTTTACGTAACAATGGATGGTTGCCTAAGTCACTGTGGGTACATTAAAGGTCAGATAAATCCAGCAGCAGTAAAAATACTTCACATTCAAAAACAAAAATATGACAAAAATAAAAATAATTTTACAATTTCTCAGAGTTTATGTTGTTGCTTATGAATCTTTTCTTTGTTTTGGCTTAAATAATTATTGTTAAAGACTCATACTATATCTTGAATTTTAAAGTATCTTTCTTTGATGATTAACATTATTTTTTAATGTACCTTTGATAATGTGGTTGTAAATAAGTTACCGGCACAGAAAAAAACTAATTACGTTATAATAGTATAGAGAATATTTTGAGAAACAGAAATAGTTTGAAAAAATGTAAATGGATTTTCAAAACTCTATTAAAAATTTCCTTAAGATCAGAGTTAAGAATATTAATGCAAATTTTTAAAAGATTTTGTTTATTACTTATTTGACAGAGAGACAGAGATAGTGAGAGAGAGCAGGAGCTGGGAGTAGAGGGTTCAGAAGCAGGCTCCCTGCTTAGAAGGGACAAGGGGCTCAATCCCATGAACCTGGGATCATGACCTGAGCCGAAGGCAGACACTTAACTGACTGAACCACCCAGGTGCCCCTAAAAAATTTTAATATAAGTACAGATCAGAAAGTACTGAGGGGATAAAATTTACCTAAATATAAAAGTATATATTGGTTAATTATAATTTGCAGGGTCCTTAAGTATGTTGGCCATGAAACAGCATTATAGAGAACAAACTATATCCCTACCAATGAAAATTCATATTTTGGCGATGCCTTAATCTGAGTACACTCATGTGAGGAAAATATAAGAGTAAAATGAATGATCTGTTATGTATAACAGAGTGTGATGGGAACTAAGAGGAATAAGTAACAATAGGTGGCTGGAGGTTCAGGTAAACTGAGATGGTATTGGAAGAGTGACCATATATCGTATAGATAAAAAGAAAAATATTCAGTCAAAAAAAGTAACAAAAGAATATAAATTATAAGAAAGCAAAGGGCAAATAAAATAGGGATGGTATTGTTTGGATGAAACACAAAATGTAGGTATACTGGCAGAAAAACTATATTACATTAGAAAGTTAAATAGTCTTCCCAAATAACTATCAAATAAAACTCACCTGATGTTCAGAACATTACTACTGAATTTTTTTAGGGGGATGGGATACGGAGTTTCTCTATTTCTCCTTGCACAAAATATCAAAATGTTTTCATCTCTGAATCCCCATAGTATATTTATAGCACATATTCCTGTGAAAATATTTTCTAAATTATAATTCTTATTCTGCCTTTTACATATTGCTGACATTCCTTATGTTCCATTAAGTTGAATTCAGCAATGTGGTATAGGTTTTTAAGGTAACTGAGGTATCATGGAAAGGTATTTCTAAATATGCATGCAATCTGAAAACCAGTGATTAAGAAATAACCATATTAAAATTTAGATGAAAATAGTAAAACTTAAGAAAATCATTTAAAATATCTGTCTCAAAAATAAATAAAACAAAAATTTTCATAACCATAAAGAAATCAAACTGGGAATTAAACAATTTCAATTAAGAAAGGACAAAATATCTTATAGTAAAAACATACAACCTAAAAACAAATTATCTCAAATATTCATAAACTTTTCTACATATGAATAAAATATTTTTTCATGGAAAGGGTACATACTGTCAATCACACCATAAACTTACGTGCACGTATCTTAGATAAAATACTAGGAAACCAAATTTAAAAAAGTATAAAAAATAGCATATGTGGATCAGTGTGTTTTGATTGAAAATCTTGTTTTCCTTGATACGTATTCAGTACTACCAGGAACCCTAGTTTTGTTTGTAAAAATATACTCCCTTTACTTCTGTGTCATGACACTGTCTGAGCTTGCACGGTAAATGGTATAAGTATACCTGAAAGTATGTTTTACATCAGTGTGACTAGCAATAATGAAGCTATCTGTTATAGACTACAGAGGACATGAATAATTTATAGAAGTGAGATACCTCTCACCAGTGATGTGTTTCAGATATGTGATATTATTTTTTCCACTTTAAATATGATGAATAGTGTCTTCCTTTTTTTAACCACATGGCCAATTTTTCCATAATTTGCTCCTCTACTTAAAGCTGGTGACTAGTCACCTGGATCTCTCTCAATTCTGTTATAGAAGCATTAGAAAAAAATGATTAAAAAAGAATTTAAGTTATCATAGAATATTTTCATATATTTTCACCTGGTATTAAAAATACATTTCAATTTATGTATTTATTATATTTGTTTCAATTTTTTTAAAGTATGCTTTTTAATATGATCATAAATTTTTAAATTAAAAACACTTCAAAAATCAGAAAAGATAGAGCAATAGTGGAGAAAGAAAATTTTAAAAGGCATTTGATATATTACTAAGATTTATTTACAAGCAGTAATAAGCTGGTAAATGTTTAAGAACCTTCTTTGGAGGAGAAAACAAACGAAATTCTGGTTTGTGTCACTGCTATTTTTCCTGGTAAAAATAAAGTACTCTTACCAAAGCCAATTGCAAGCAACCAACAAAAAACCAATTAGCTCACAGAGTTCCCAAATGTTCAACAATGGTTTTTCACACTCACTGGTATGACACTGATCTAACATATCTTTGGAACTTACATGTATTTTTAAAAATAAAATTATACTGAATATTTGTACTTCAGCACTGAAATCTCAGTGCTCATTTAAAGTGCAAAAAAGTGAATGCATTCAACTTTGTCCAAGATTCCTTCATATGTTTCTATATATTCCCTATATTCTATAATTTTTTGAAAATATTTAAGAAGGTGGGTAGTACGTAGAGTGTAACTAATTTTCATTATTACTTTAAAAATGATTCACTATGAGATTATTCATAATATATATCTGTCTTGTTCTCTATATTTACAAGATTTTACTCATTAAAATTTTCACATAGGTTTGATAGAGTCTGTGAAACTTGACTAATTTATCATTTTAAATCTAAATTTAGGGATTATACATGAAATTCATTCACTTGTTTTCCCTTTCTTAGTTTCTAAGATAATTGGCAGATAACCACAGATACAGTCAGAATATACACCTTTTTATCACAAAGATAATGATGCCAACAGCAGTTTCGAAATCTCTTGATGTCACCTATTACATATGTAGGGCAAAAACACTCTGCTGTCACTTCAGCATTATCTCATCAGCACCCTTGAATACCGCAGCAGGTATGCCTTCTGCCATCAGGCTTTGATTCTTTACAATTTAAAAGGCTCTAATGTAATGCAGATCTTGATCAATCTTTTAGTTTAGGAAAAACACTGTATCTGTCATCAGATAGAAAGCCAAGAATATGATGCCTTTTAAGTAGACATTATACTAGTCATAATATCAGTCTGCTACTATCATAATACCTTTCTTAGATTCTTATAATATCTTTAATATCTAGTAAGTAAGGTATTAGTAACTGCAAGTAAATAATGATCAATTAAAGGTATGGGGTACTAAAATTGTGGTAAAAGCTAAAATCTACATATAAATATGAATCAACTGATATTGAGATAAATATTTTTTTTCAAGGAGTAAAAAATATTCCCTGAAACACCTGTGTACTCTGTGTAGGAGATTCTTAAGAATTTGATTGACCGTGGACCATCTACTCTGAAAATGCATATGCATAAAAATGTTTATCTCCTCTCTCAAGAGTTTTACCAAGACTCAGAAGCCACCTAAAAATTTTAAATTAAAAGCAATTGCATAATTATGTTTACCACTATAACAGATTTAGATTAAAATATTACTGATTTACTTTCCTTATATTTAGGATATGTAGCCATTAGGAACACATGAATAATTTTAACATAGCATTTTGGTATGAAGACTCATTGTTATGAGAAAGGTTTTTTTCAAATTTTAAAAATTGATTTAAATACTAATTCTTTTTAAAATCAGTCTAATATAGTTGATATGCTAAAGAAAGTAATTGGTGAAGAAAAACAGTGTAAGATGTGATATGACATATTCTGAAAATAACCATGATTTCCTCTTTACATGCAACCATTCTCATGTAATTTTCACCTTAACAAGATAAATTTAGTTCCCCATTCCTAAAAATCTGGGCTGGCATTGTGACTTCCTTTGGCCATTAAAGTGCAGTAGAAGCATTTTACTTAGATGAACTTGGGCTATAAGAGCGCTTTCAACGCCTTTGCTTTCCTCTTGGAATCTGGTCTACCATCTAAACAATAACAAAAAAATATAATCTTCTGGAGGATGAGATACCACAATAAAAAGATATGAACTATCTTAGCAGAACCATCATAGACAAGCCAATCCCCCACCCCATGATAACCTAGCAATGAGCTCAGCCAAGTTCAGCTACCCCTGGCCAAAACAGGCATAACTGCCCTGTTCATCCCAGACCATCATCCTTTCTCAAAACTACGAATTAAATAAATGGTGCTGTTTTACGTATGGGGATTTTTTTAAATTGCAAGCTAACTTTAAAACAAAATAAAAGTGAGAACCAAAGTTTTCACTGAATCTCTGAGGGAAAACAACATATGCCCAAGTGAGGTATGAGCTGGTAGGTAATTTTAATAATCACTGACACATATCCATATAATGTACTTCTACCTCCTATACAAATTACATGTCAATATTTTCTTCAGTGATATATTGTTTTTGGTCATATCTCTTTTTACTGCATACATTCAGGAGATAGTTCCAGAAATGCAAAGCTACTTGGAACAGGATGGATGGACCACTGCATACACTTCTTCATACAGAGATCTTGTGCACTCAGGATGCACAGGGAAAAAAGTATTTAGGCAAGGATTAAATTTCTGAATTTTCAGGTTGAATTTTAAAACTAGAAGAAAGAAGGAAGGAGAAAAAGTAGAAAGGGATGGAGGTAGAGAAGGAAAGAGGGAAGAAGGGAGGGAAAGAAGACTGAATATCTTCCCAGCTCATCTCTTTTAACCTTTGATAGTAAATGGCCTACATTGAATTTTGGAAGCCCATCCCCAAATGACAGATTCTTATTTCTTTGATCTACTTAGGCCAATATCAGGCTTATGTGTGTTATCAATTAGAGATAATTGATAAATAAACATAAAGTTCAAAATAAACATAAAGTTTAGATGAACCTTAAAATCCCAAGGAACAATACATCAAAGGGGAAATATATATTCTATGTGGTATAAATAAAATATTTACTTCTTCTATTCTGCCTTTTTCATATTATGATGCCTATCATGAGCTCACTGCGCAAGTTGCTCGATCTAGTATATACCTGTATTTTTAGAAAATAGTTTTTATAGGAAATGTGAAAAATATAAGTTTTTATATTTGGGAAAATACTGATTAAAGTAATGACATGATTAAATATGTAAAATCATAAAGTAACATAACCTGAAATGAAATAAAGGATTAGAAGGCAGCCTGAAACAAGAACCCAGTAAGAAATGTAAATAAAACAAAGCCTTTCTACCTACAGAAAAGATTTGAGCGTACATAAACTACAAATAGTGAGATAGGTATTCTATAAGAAAATAATTGGAAGCAATGGAGTGAAAAGGGAAAAAGAGATCAAATTGATTAAATGAAAGCATATATCCCCACACAGGAGAATTATGGCCTTACATACCAATAACTGATGTAGCTGAGTAATACAAATTAACAAATTAAGCAGAAGCAGTAAGTAAAGATATAGTAAAACAAGAGGTTTGTGATCAAGGAAGCTGGTTCACACATTATTTTCAAGACAAATTAATGAAAATATACCATCAACACTCACTCATGTCCTAGTGAATACTAAACCAGTAATGAGAGAAGAAAGTCACTATAATGATGGAGTGAGGTGAGCAGGTGGAATGTGAAATCATTACTAGAAAAATATACAAGTAACTCTTGGGCTTTTGACAAGTTATAGAAAACTGTAACAATCACAAGTATGCATTTTTATGTACCTATTAACCAATGATTTCTCTTTTATTTGTCTGTCTTATTTTAGAATGTAGTTATATTCATCAGTTATACCAAATGTAATCTATCAGTAAGCAATCTTGCCCTGAGTGCTGCCGGGGAAGTTTTGAATTTTAAATAGCTCATGATATACCATTAGTTAACAAACTGGCCCTTATCTTGACCAAGACTCAGTAGCAATCTTTGAAGAATCACTAGACATAAGCAGAACACTGTCCCAGTCTACTTGTAAATTAACTCTGCCCTACATAGTCCATCTTGCTGACTCTGTTTCTTAATTGTTACCATTTTTTTTCCTGCACATTTGTCATTTAGGGAGGAAGAACTTCCTCTGCCCTATGGTCCTTCTAGCTGGACCTAGAATCAAATTCTCATGAGAAAGGTTAACAGGAAAAAAATTAAATTTAATAGGCTTCTGTACAGGGAATCCACACAGACATGGAATCTCAAAGATAATGAGGTAACAAACAGGAAGCTTGTGTGAGCTAAGGAGAAGGGTAGGGGCCTGAGGATACATAAGAGAGAAAGCTCATCAGCAAGAAAGTGAAAGGAAATGTTTGGAAACAAGGTTGCCCTATTAGGCAGGTAAATTCCTAAGGTAAAGGAGAGTCTCTGTTAATAGCTCTCTTCCTGTTATAGGTTCTCCTTTCCAATGTAATTTTAGGCAGGTGATGAGCAGGCAGAGAGCTTTTTCTGCATCTGCTGAGTTTTGATTACTTTTAACTTAAAATAATCTTTATATAAAGTGGCCCATCTTGGGGCAGCCTTCCCTGGACCCTTACATGCTATTTATAGAGCAAAATAAATAGTAGGACACATACTGATTATTTGCATCTTTCAATGGGGTGCAGATATTGCTTTAAAAATACATTTAAGGGGCACCTGGGTGGCTCAGTTGGTTTGGGTGTCTGCCTTCAGCTCAGGTCATGGTCCCAGGGTCCTGGGATCAAGCCCCTCATTGGGCTCCTTGCTCAGTGGAGAGCCTGCTTCTCCCTCTCCCTCTGCCTGCCACTCCCCCTGCTTGTGCTCTCTCTGTCAAATAAAACCAAAAAAAAGAAAAAAAGATACATTTAAGTTTACCAAATAAATGTTCAAGCACTTTGGTTTCATAACCATGCCCCAAATTGACGGCTCTTTTAAAGTTCCTCCTAGGGGTGCCTGGGTGGCTCAATCAGGTAAGCGTCTGCCTTGGGCTCAGGTAATGATCCCAGGATCCTGGGATAGATCCCCACATCAGGCTCCCTGCTCAGCGGAGAGTCTGCTTCTCTCTCCCCCTCTCCCTCTGTGTGTGCTCGCTCGCTTTCTCTAGCTCAAACAAATTTAAAAAAATCTTTAAAAAAATAAAATAAACTTCCCTCCACCACAGAAATTTGAACTTTATGACAAGTTGATTCAATATACAATTAAATGATTGGATTTTTGAAGATTTTTTCCAAATAAAAATATTTTATTTATTTATTTATTTAGGAGAGAAAAAGAGAGTGAGAGAGCAGGGGGAGGGGCAGAGGGAGAGAATCTCAAACAGAGTCCTCGTGGAGCTCAGAGCCCAACATGGGGCTTCATCTCAGGACCCTGAGACCAAGACCTGAGCTGAAACCATGAGTCAGACACTTAGTTGACTGAGCCGCCTAAGCACCCCAAGCTTTATTTATTTATCTACTTGAGCAAGAGAGAGGGTGCATTCACAAGGGGTGGGAAGGGGCAGAGGGAGAGGGAGAGAGAGAATCCCAAGCAGACAATCTGCTGAGCATGGAGCCTGACACAGAGCTGGATCCCACAACCCTGAGATCATGACCTGGACTGAAACCAACAATCGGATTCTCTGGGGTGCCTGGGTGGCTCAGTCAATTAAGTGTCTGTCTTTGGCTCAGGTAATGATCCTAGGGTCCTGGGATCAAGCCCCGAGTCAGGCTCCCTGCTCAGCAAGGAGCCTACTTCCAAACCCTCTCCTCCCAGCTCTTTCTCACTATCTCTGTCTCTCTCTCAAATAAATAAATAAATAAATAAAATCTTTAAAAAGAAAAAAAAGAATGTGATGCTCAACGGACTGAGGTACTCAGGTGCCTACAAGTAAATGATTGTTAACTAACTTCACTTCTTTGTTGGCTAATCAACTTCTATTAGAAGAATAGGTTGTGGGGATTTAAATTCAATTACCTAGTTCATTTGATCATCAAAGCATATTACATGTTTTGTTAAATCAATCAAATTAATCTCATCAATTACAACAGAAATACACACCAAATAGCAGTTACCAATTATGAGTTGGACTAAAATCATTGCAAAACATAGTTTGAATCACAGTAGTAATTTTGGCTTTCTAAATAAGAGTAGCCCTTGCTTATAACACATATTGTCCTGGATTGGGGAATAAATTAATAAACTCAGTTAAAACTGGATCTTAAGTAACTTTGGGCATAGCCCTGTATACTGTTTATACTGCCTTGTTATACTGAAATGGATTTCTATATAAGCTCTGCCAGCTATGGTCTGACCAAGATCTTGACCAGGCACTCTGTAGCTGCTTTTTATCACTAATGATCTTACAGTAAATAGAACAATTGCTAGTTATATTGTGAGCTTCTGACAAAAATTATGTGATACATTGGTTTTTTTCTACCCATAAATGCATTTTTTGAATGTTTGTGTGGTTACGTGTGTCCCCAGGGGACAACTTCCAAATAGTGAATAAAGGCATCCACTTGGTTTCTATCTCCTTCTAAAATTTTTTTAAAAGATTTTATTTATTTATTTGACAAAGAGAGAGATAGCCAGAGAGAGAGGGAACCCAAGCTGGGGGAGTGGGACAGGAAGAAGCAGGCTCCCAGTGGAGCAGGGAGTCGGATGCGGGGCTTGATCCCAGGATCCTGGGATCAGCGCTGAGCTGAAGGCAGACACTTAACGACTGAGCCACCCAGGTGCCCCATCTCCTTCTAAATTTAATGGTCATTAGCATGACTATTTGATTTTCTCTTTACAATGCCATAAAGTTTACCATAACAAAACACCTTGCATTTCCATTAATCCCATAGCTACTGCCCAAGAATCACTAAAAATCTACATCATTACATTGTTGTTATTAAATTCTTCTTAATGTCTCAAGAAACACCAATCTTAATTATGCCCATCGTGTGAATCTATGTTTTTTTCCCTTTCCATTAAAAAAACAACCATCAACTATTTGCGATGCAATTGATTTTCAGATCAAGTACCAATTAACTACCTTTGATCTACCTTCTGTAAGCCAAGCTTACTGCTTGGCATCATCCAGTAACTGTTCATGGTAAGTGATCCCTTTGGCTGAGATACAGTAACTCCTGAAGGGGGATCTAATGTTGACCCAGCCAAAAGGACAGTGACCACTAATTAATTTATTCCCTGTTACTCCAGTGGTCACCAATGTTGTGTATTCTTCAATACATTATTTCCACTTAATGAAAGAAATTTGCATTTCCATTCCTGTGGGAATGGAATTTGTTATAACTCAAGATACGAGGGTTGTTTTAGCTTACAATATGTATATTCTTCTGTAATAGAAGATGTTTCAATGAAAACTCAATAACAAACCAACAAATCCCTTTCGAATGGCATGTGTCTTGAAACTGCATCAAATTCCGGCAGTAGATGATGAGTGCCATTAACAGGTTTTTCTCAGAGGCTTCAGTCACTGTGGTTATGTAACAGACATTTCCTATAATTAGTTCTGGCTAATTAATTAGCTGAAATTTCCTGATTGCCACTCCCCTCGCAACTCCCCAGGTATCCTATATTGTTTTAAATTAACAACTTGAATGGGTTTAGGCAATTCTAAAGGTTCCCATTTTGCATGCCGTATTAAACAGGATGAAGAGCAGATTTGCATTACTTCCCTTTCCCCAGCTGTTTGGTAAAGAAAGATGTCCCCATTCAGACATGCCATGCATTTCAATAACACATTTTGATGAGGGTCAGGCAACAGTTGTGTGAGACTTTCCTTTAAGAATCCCCCTTTGAGATATATTTTCATCTTTAAATTGTCTACACTTGCACTACCACATTCCCCAAATTAAATTAAATTAGATTTAATTATATCATCTTTTAAAAATTCATTAGCAGGTTTAGAAGTAGTTTTTCTTTAATGTAAACTCGCTTAAGGGGCATCTGGATGGCTCAGTCAGTTAAGTATCAGACTCTTGATTTAGGTGCAGGTCCTGAACTCAGTCGGGAGATCGAGCCCGGTGTTGGGCTTTGCACTGAGGGTGGAGTCTGCTTGATTCGAGAGTGGAGTCTGCTTGATTCTCTCTTTATTAAATGTCTCGTTCTGTTCATGTGTTGTTTTTCTGATTTCATTGACTTCCTGATTTGTGATTTTTAACAATTCTGGAATATACACACCCTACTATTTTTTTTTTTTTGAATACCATCTCCTCCCAGTTCTTTATATACTTTTCCCAGCAATCTGATTAGACATTTAAAATCCTCTGGGCCTTTGCCTCTCTGTTTAATAGTTACAGTTTTATTTTCCTCTTTACAATTTGCATCATTATGTTTAACTTCTTCATTTGAAATTCTCTTTCTCATATTTTTAATTCCTAGAAATGTATTTGATGCCCTTAAAGTTCTTCCTTGTCTTTTTGTTTGATAGTATGTTGCATCACCAACACATTTTTAATGTTCACTTTTATTTTTTAAACATATTGCACATGTATATTTTATTTTTTATTTTATTTTATTTTTATGTAGGCTCCATGCCCAGGGTGGAGTCAACATGGGGCTTGAACTCACAACTCTGAGATCAAGACCTGAGCTGATATCAAGAGCTGGATGCTTAACTGACTGAGCCACTGACCATTCCATTAATTCCATATGATGGAATTAATATTCCATTAAATGCAATATTAAAATGTTTCCATTATCTTTATTCTTTGGCAGTCTGATTTTTTTCTATGCTTATATATCTATGATTTATATTACTTCTGTCCTTGGACATGGTGGCTTTTAAATGAATTCTTAATTTTAATTTTAAATCTAGTTTTTATTATGTAATGCTTTAGTCGGTAGTGCTTAAAGATGTCCTGGAATATATTCTATCTCAAAAAATTATTTGTGTTTACTGTTGCAAATTACATGAAGTATTTGTAAATCAAATCCATTTAAACTAGAACCTTCACTTTGAAATTTAGGTTTTCCTTGATGAATCAAACTAGCTCACTATGACTTACACAATGAAATTTAGGTCATTCAGATCATATTAGGTTCACTCAGGTGAATCTAAGTTTGTAATTATGAATTTGCAGGGAAATTTTTATTTTCCCTCTTCCCAACTTCCACCTAGAAACAAGGTAATTATGACCCTTTGGTGGAGTGTTTTGTTTTCCTAATATACCCATGAAATATGTTCACCTTTAGAATTGTTGGATTATGTGTCATTTACTTGAGTGCTAGGCTTCATCTGTTTTCCCATGCAGCACCTCCTACACCATCTGTGCTGTGCATTAAGTGCAGTTTCAAGGGCAGCAGAGATTTGCAGACTCCCCAGGTTCAGTGTCCACTCACATCTCTGAAGTTGGGATTCATTGTGTCTCTGGTTTCTAAGAAGTTCCCATATTTTTTTGCTAACTGGTCAGGATTTTTTTTTTTCTGGACAGGAATTTTTTAAATATATAATTATCGAGCATTGTGAGTGTTTTCTTCTGGAATAATTTCCTTTTGATATTTCTCATGTCTCACATTCCAAAAATTAGGCAGCGCTTCTTGTTATTCCTGAAAGAAGCACTCTTTAGAATACTGTCTTGCATGTCATTTAAAATTATGGGCTAACATAACATAATAAAATAAAATAAAATAAAATAAAATAAAATAAAATAATGGGCTATTGCATTATAGGGCATTTCACAATGTACTTGAGTTGAAAACATAGATAATAGAAAACATGGTCAGTTAGGACCTGGAAATGCTGAAAATATTATGTCATTTATTTTAGTAATTTCAAACATTCATTTCCTGCTTTACAGTGTAAGGACGCAGGGCAGGCTGCCCCGGGATGACATAAAGATTATTTTGAGCTCAAAGTAAACAAAACCCAGCAGATACCTCCTCATCAACTGCTTAAATTTACATTGGAAAGGAGAGCCTATATCAGGAAGAGAGCTATTAACAGAGACTCCCTTTTACCTGAGGAACTGACCTGCCTAATAGGGCAACCTTGTTTTTCCAAACATCTCCTTTCTGGCTAATGAGCTTTCTCTCCTGTATATCCTCAGGGCCCTACTGGTCTCCTTAGCTCACACAAGCTTCCTATTTGTTGCCTCATTGTCTTTGGAATTTCATGTCTGTGTGGATTCCCCATATAGAAGCCTATTAAATTTGATTTTTTTCCTATTAATCTGTCTCATGGCAATTTGATTCTAGGTCCAGCAAGAAGGACCATAAGGCAGGGGAAGGTCTTCCTCCGTGACAATGTCATGTACTTCTCTGCATTGTACAAATGGAATTCAAAGAAACCCCAAAACCTATAGCTCTTCTTTTGGGAGGTCTTCCATGACCATCAAGAAAAAAAAAAAAAAAAGGCCAAGTATGTCTGAAACCAATACATTTAAGTTAACAAACGCTTGCCCATTATGACCTAAGAAAACTCTGTTCACTTGATTAGTTTATAAGCCTGTTTTTGCAGAAAGTTGGCCCAGACCCAATAAGAGGAATTAAGATAAATAAACCAGGAAGAAAGAGTTCTTGCAGTTGAGCAGAAGGGACCCAGTAAAGGAAAGTAACCTCTGTGAGGATATACCCAGAGATTTTCCTCATTTGCTCACTGGGTCACTATTTGAACATGCCTCCCATGAAGTGGCATGATTCCTGAATGTGCATGCCCAGAAAGGGTGTTATTTCCCCTTATCTCTATAGCCAATCAGCATATTTCACATCCTGACCCCTTACCCTTAAATACACCCAACCCAAAAGAGATGATCTGAGAAATCTTCTCCCTTCCCCTTGCTTGGTGCCTTGAAATAAAACCCTTTTTCATTGCTGCAGAAACCAGTGTCATTGTTTGGCTTACTGTGTGCATTTAGCAACAGACCATTGTGTGATAATTTGTCTTCTTTAAATCAATATTGTTTCATATATATATATATATATGTTTCATGTATATATTTATCATAAAAGTCATCATAAACCAGATGTATAAATATTCACTTTACTTTGTTAAACTCTTAAGCAGCAAGCATGGTGTTGGCACAAGACAGAAATATGCTTTGCAGCTCTAGATATAAACTTTAGAAAATAGCCATGATATAAAGTAAGACACTGTGTAAGTATAATCCCTTAAAACTACCACATTTATACATTTAATAAGTTTTCATTGTATTTGCTTAGTGGTATGCTAAAATAATGAAGAATGGTGACTTCATATATCAAATGCACTGTAATGTATTTAACTACAATAATTTTTATAATATTAATTAAATTTTAAAAATCTGTTGATATATGAAAAATTGCCCCATTATTTTTATATATTGCTGATAAATTAATAGTCAAAATGCTAATCCTCTACAGTCAAGCTATATTGAATATGTGCTATTCATAGGCTTTTAAAATTTATTAAGAGCCTTATTACAAATGAAGAAATATAAAATTAATTTTGTTCCAGGAGATGATTTATAGCAACATGTTATTTTTATGGTGACTAACATATACACCCTTTACTGAACAAATTGAAGAAAGAAAACTGTAGATAAAATTGTCACTTAGATAAAGTGTCTGCAATGAGTTTTTGTGTGTACTAGAAAACTGTTTTATATATGCCTGTCATAATGCTGTGTTTGCAGTTCAGTAAATATATGACTTGAGCCAAATAACTGTGTCAGCAGTTGATTACAGATCAATATGTTCACAGTACTGCTGAGTGTTGAATTAAGAGGAAAAAGTTCTGTTTCAGAGACAAAGAGCATTGATGACTCAAGAAAACTGTTTTCTTCAGGATGTACTTCTGATATATAAAACAGTGTAGCATATAGCTTACAATAACTATTTTTAAATCACTGCTCATTCAAATAACTAGTTATAAAACTTTATTTGATTAAATTACCATATCAAATATATTAAGATGTAGTTTTATGAATTATCCTTAAGTTACAATCATCCACCAAAGATGTAAGTCAAAATGTAATTTAATAATATTACTTATGATTTTATGATTTTTAAAAAATTTTGAGGTTTTCAATGCTAATATACATAACATAGCAATTTAATGAGTTCAACAATGGGTGTAAACCACACTGTATTCTGATGATGCAACTAGCTGGGCTTCTTAAATTTCTTATGAAAGGAGAAATATTTTTTGAAACTTATTAAACTTTCACCTTTTACATATTACATGAATTATTATATCAATAAAGCATAAAATTCTAAGTTAATTTTGGAATCATAATATATTTAAATAAACACTGAAAATATTTCAAATAGAATGTACTATGCTATTAAGTATTTCTTCATAAATAATTTACGTCTTGAATATAGTTTTTTTCCTTAATGACTTTAAAGGAAAATTTTTCTTATAACAATAGGCCTTTCATTATTGAAATTCTCCACAATTATATAGCTTCTTGACTCTTTATGATAACCTAATGAAGTTTATAAATTATGTACTAAGTCACTTTATTCTCAAAACGAGTGAGAGATTTGGAATCATTACCATAATTTTTAAAAGTAGAGAAACTTGCACCTGGCTGGCTCAGTCTGTAGAGCACGCAAGCAACTCTTGATCTCAGGGTGGTAGTTCAAACCCCATACTGGGCTTGGAGCCTACTTAAAAAAAAAAAGTGAATGCCTAGGGCACCTGGGTGGTGCAGTCGGTTAAGCATCAGTCTCTTGTTTTTTTTGGCACACACTGTGATCTCAGTGTTGTGAGACAGCCCAGGTCAGCCTCTACGCTCAGCACAGAGTCTGCTTGAGATTCTCTTCTCTTCTCCCCCTGCCTCACCCACTCATGTTCTTTCTCTTTCTCAAATAAATAAGTTAAACTTAAAAAAAAAAGTGGAGAAACTAGTTCTGATATAATAAGTGGCTTAAATAAGGCACTGATGTTAACAGCAACAGAGATAAGATTCGTGATGAGGTCTTCTGATTCTAAATTCAATGTCTGCTCTTTTACTAAATTTAAGTGAACAAAAGTACTTGAATTTGCATTTTTGCCACAGGATGTTGCCAGAGTTAGCTTAATAATATAAAATAAATTATACTTAAAAAATAATGGCATGGACAACTTGAAACATATAATTCTTAACTCATGCTTTGCAATTAGTATTCAAAGACAGAACTTTTGTGAAACAGTGAATAGTAAGGATCTAAGGCTGATATAGGGTTAAAAAATGGGTGAGGGTTGATAGGATGGGAAGTGTTTCCTTATTTTCGGTCATCTGTATCTTCAATTATTTCTGTCCTCTTCAGGATTGGAAAATCTTCACCAGTTTAAAAACATTCTTGAAACACTGAAATTTTTTCTCAAGCTTAGAAAGGCTTAAACTACCTCATTGAATAATTTTACCATTCTCCTCTTAGTGCCTTGTCATCTCACTTGGGTGCTGCCTTGTAATGCAAGTAGTGCCCAATGCTCTGGGTCCCAGAAGACTCTGTCTTTTCCCTAACCAGTAGAAACCTTCATGTGTACATCATAGTGATTCAAAACTTTATACATTATACTATGCTCATCAAAAGTATAGCTACCATTTGTTTATGCTATGCTCATCAAAAGTATAGCTACCATTTGTCACCATACAACACTGTTACAATACCATTGAATATATTCTCTGCGTTGTGCCTTTTATCTCTGTGACTTATTCATTCCACAACTGGAAGCCTGTATCTTTTGCTCCCCTTCACCCATTTTGCCCATTCTCCCTGACCGTTCCCTTCTGGCAACCATCACTTTGTTCTCTGCATTTATGAGTCTGTTTCTGCTTTATGTTTGTGTGTTTATTTACTTTTTTATTTTTTAGATTGCACATACAAGTAAAATCACATGGTACTTGTCTTTCTCGGTCTGACTTATTTCATTTAGCATAATACCCTCTAGGTTCATCCACATTGTTGCAAATGGCAAGATCTCATTCTTTTCTATAGTTCTTTTTTTTTTTTTTTTTAAGATTTTATTTATTTATTTGACAGACAGAGAGTGTGAGAGAGCACAAGAAGGGGGAGCAGCAAAGGGAGAGGGAGAAGGAGGTTCCCTCCTGAGCGGGGAGCCCAATGTGGGGTTCATTCTCAGGACCCTGAGATCATGACCTGAGCTGAAGGCATAACCGACTGAGCCACCCAGACACCCCTCTTCTCTATAGTTCTATATATTTTGCTATGGTGTACACATTCCATTTTAGATAGATAGATAGATAGATAGATAGATAGATAGATCTCATCTTCTTTATCCATTCATCTATTGCTGGACACTTCGGTTGCTTCCATATCTTAGCTATTGTAAATAATGCTGCAGTAAACATAGGGGTGCATATATCTTTTTGAATTAGTGTTCTTATATTCTTTGAGTAAATATCCAGTAGTGGAATGACTGGTATTTCTATTTTTAACTTTTTTCAGAGACCTCCATACTCTTTTCCACATTGTCTCCACTAATTTACATTCCTACTAACAGTGCATGAAGTCTCCTTTCAGTAGAAACTTTTTTAAGTTAACCCTTTCTTTCCAGATTTTTGAAAGCCAATTTATCATTTTGCATTCTTCTCTCTTCTATCTCAAGTGGAATCTGAAAATGTTAATTAGGATGTCATAGAGGCAATTTCTGTTTCTTGTCTTTCCACATACCCTTCTTGTAACAATGAAAAACACACTAATAGTGCTAGGTGAATGGAGAGTGATGATGTGGATTGGATAGGGAAATGGTCAAATAAAGAAGGAGATAAACACACTATCTCAAAATGATTTTCAGGTATAATTTAAATGATAGAACCAATATACTTTAATAAATATAATGAAATTTTTGCTAATGCACTTACCAATATTTAATCATTATTAGTACAAAATATGTTGGAAGCATATTCAGGTTTTTAAACTCCTTTATATCTTTCTCATTCTAAATTATATGTGTTAAATGCCATGTTCACATTATTATTGGCTAAATGTTAGGTCATGGAAGATGTGATTCTTGCATGTAATCATAAATAAGTGCAATTTCTCTAATAATTCCCATTTTCATCATCAGGTCTATTAAAACTGCATTCACAAATAAAAATGTCTAAAAATACTAAAAGTAATGGTTGTACCCTTCAAAGAATTTATTAAATAATGATAGTAATTTCATGAAAATACAAAGCCAATACTAATCAGAAATTGGGGCTCTAGGTATAATGTAAATGATACATCTGGACACTGTAATTAAAAATAACATACAAAGTCTTTAACACATTTAATCATTCAGGAATAATATATCTTTGTCCTAAAAGTCCTAAAAGTCCTAAAAGATGAAAAATATTGAGCATCAATTATTTGCTCGAATACAGTTTTTTTTTGTTGTTGTTGTTTTCTTTCTTTTTTCTTTCTTTCTTTTTTTTTTTTTTTTTGCTTTAAAAGAGAGGAGGGGGAGACAGAGAGTGCACAGTGGGGTAGGGGCAGGGGGAGAGGAAGACAGAGAATCTCAAACAGGCTCCATGCCCAGCAAGGAGTCTGACATGGGGCTCGATCTCATGACCTTGAGATCATGACCTGAGCCAAAATCAAGAGTCCAATGCTTAACCGACTGAACCACCCAGGCACTCCTTGAATACAGTTTTTAAAGGGTAATTATGTTTAATGGGAGCAGTGGATGGTTAAAGACGGATATTCTTGGGGCTTAACTTTTCTGTTGCTAAGGCCAGCGTTAGACGTGAATATTTGACAGAAAAGTTTTACTCACAGACTTTGGGAATTTATAAAAGCTAACAGAAATAGAATATGCATCCTTTGCTATAAGGAATAAAGTTCCACTTATACAACGGGTATGGTTGAGTAAGTTAGCCAAATCCACCTGGAAATCTTAAACAAAATAAAAACAATAAAAACCGCCTGCTTTATTGTTTTGATGTGATTTCTTTTTCAGATTGAACAGCTTGAATTCCCAACAGAATGAATTTTTTAAATGCACACGTAGAGAAATGCTCACAGTACTACATATCTTTGTGAAATTTTGTATCATCAAGCATAAAAAGACACTCAGTAGAGAAAAAGAGGTAACCTAAAAAATAACAAATATGATACTAGCCTTAAGCTTCTCATAATTAATGCAGAGTATTAAATAGCAATAAGTCATAGCTTAAAGTTCAGATAGACAGTTGTTTTGAATTTAGAATCCTGTGTTCTATCACACTATTAGTGACATGTGAAATCGAAGTGAAGATATTTTTAGACAATGCTTGGGTTCCCTTAGGAATGTCATTTGAAGAGATGCTTAACTAAAATGTGGAAGTTAACTATGAAAGGTTAATACAAGGAATATAGGAATTAAAGGACCAAACCAGTTAGTGTAATAGAGGGTAGCCCTGGTATAACAGCAGTGTTCTGGAATGAAAACAATAGATGTAGAATGCAGGAGCATAGTAATGTCCTTTCAGATCACTATATTCAAATATTTTTAAAGGCACTGTTTTTGTGATATCAAAAGAAAAAATAAAAGTTGTACTCTGAATATAAAAATACAGAAAGATGTTATGAATTCACTTTAAAATAATTTCTGAATCATAAGATAATGCTTAACAAAATAAATCCTGTGCACAGATGGTTCTCACTGTTGAGAAAAAAAAATCATGTGTTGTTTACTAGCTACAAAAAAAATCATCACTTACTAAATTTGTAACAACATGTACTCTATACAGATACCTTGCTTATAAAATTAAGCAGTTGTTCTTGCACACTGAACATGACAAATTTCATTAAGGTATACAAATGGGAAAGGAAGATCACACCAAGCAATCACACTTTTAGGTATGTGCCTAATTGATTTACAACATATGCACATAAAACAAAAAAAATCCAAAGAACAACAACAAAAAGACCCCCAAAACAAACAAAAAAACCCTGCATACAAATGTTTACAGAAGTTTCATTCATACTCATCAAAAACCTGAAACAACCAAGATATCCTTGAATAGGTGAATAGATTAACAAACTGAGGTATATTCATACAATTAAATATTATTCAACAATAAAAATAAATTAGTTCTAAAGCCATTAGAAGACGTGCATGAATCTTAAATTCATATTGCTAATTGAAAGAAGACAGTTTATAAAGGCTACACTATATATGGTACCAGTTTTAGGACATACTGGAAAAGGCAAAACTATAACAAAGATAAAAATGTCATGGGTTACCATGGATTTAGGGGTTGTTATGGGCTGAACTGTGTCTCCCAAAATTCATGTTGAAGCCCTAAACTCATAGCTCCTCAGAACGAAACTGTATTGTAAGTAAGGCCTTTCTACAAAGGTAAGTTAAAATGAAGTTTTTAGAGTGGGCCCTAATCCAATTTGATCAGTGTTCTTTATAAGAGGAGATAAGAACACACAAAGAGACACTAGAAGTGTGCATATTCAGAGAGAAGACCGTGTAAAGAGGTAGCAAGAGAATGGCCATCTGAAAGCCAAGGAGAGTGGCCTCAAAGGAAACCAACTGTGCTGGCACCTTGATCTTGGACTTCAAACTTCCAGAGCCATGAGAAAATAAATTGCCATTTTTTAAACCACTTTGTTTGTGGTATTTTGTTGTGGCAGTCCCAGCAAAATAAGACAAGAGAAGTAGGGAGATATTGAATGATAGAGGCACAGAAGATATTTTATAGTGGTAAAACTATTCTATATGATATTGCAGTATAAACACTCTAGTTGATAAATATTTTTTCCCCCACAAGGGTATGGGTTAACAATTATGATAACACTATACATAAACACTGCAATTGAACAACTGAGTAAATTGAAGACAGAAAGTGGGAGCCATGTTTCTCACTGCCAGAATAGGAGGTTACAGAAAAGCAAGGAGAGAAGGCTGTAATGCCCAAGTGCTAATGGATCAGAGCTGGAGACAGCAGTGTAAAGTCATTTTAGCTAATGTATTTACAAATATTATAAATATATGATTATATATATGTATACATATTTATTTATATTTTTATATTTATGTTTAATGTGTATATTCACATATATAGATATGTATTTATGGATACATGCAGAAATATTTATAGATATTTGTATATATTCATGTTAATATGCAATTTAAAAATTTCATTAAACAGTGTGATTAATAGATAAATTTTTATTCAATCATTATTCATAAATGTCTAGATAAATATGAACTGCTTTGGCAATGTACTTGTTTTTATCTTTAAAGTGAGCAAATATATATGACTATTAACATCTTTAGTGTTCCTTTCAGTTTGATAAACTTCAGATAGGCTTCTCCTGACTGTAGGCCCCTGACCTTTTTTATTCGAGCATTTACTTTAGAAAAGTTATAATTGTAAACTCTTTTACTGCCTCTTTGAGATGTAAACATTTTTAAAAGCTTCTTGCCAGTCTTACAATCCACAACTATCTTTTTATTCAAAGACTTGGGGACCAGTTCTTTAATATGCAATCATCAAGGAAGATAGAACTACTCACTCTCAGCTTTTGTGCGAGTTTAGGAGTCTAACCCTGCTCAAGTTGCAAAATCACCTCCTGTCAGGAAGAAATGAGAATTTACTTTTTCTTTGGATAAAGCCAACTAGTAAACAGAGATGGTCTTTGGTATTCCCCTTACCCTGGCACTTAAAAAATATTAATAAAAAGTAAAACCTTTTATTCTCTACAGTGGAGTCAAATTCAGACCGAGTACTGCAATACATTTGAATAAAGCTTTTCTTGCCTGTTTGGCCACCGCAATTTTTGTAGTGACACGCCTTCATTTTTATGTTTAAAATAAAACAGATAATCATCAAAATAGAAAACAGAGAAGAGTGTTGTATGAGGAGAGGGTGAAGGCTGGTCACCTGAATGAGGTGGAATTTCAAAAATTAGTGCTCTTATTCTGACATTTCGATGTACCTATCATATCTCCTTAGCCTCCTCTTGGCCTTGACACTTCCTGAGACTTTCCTTGTTTTTGATGGCCTTGTTAAGTTTGAGAAGTCCTGTTCACTCAACTGTTTTGTAGATTCTCCTTCTAATGAGATTTCTTTGATATTTTTCTTATGTTTAAACTAGGTTTATGTGGTTGGGGAAGAAAGACCACAGAGATGAAGTGTTATTTTAATCATATCATATCAAGAATATATGCTATCAACATGACTTATAACTCTTAATATAAAGGATGATGACCTGGCTGAGGTAGTGTTTGTCAGGTTTCTGTACCATAAACCTACTCTTGTTTCCTCTGTTTCCATACTGTACTCTTTGGAAGGAAGTCTTTAGATGTGTAATAGGGGTGCTCCTTGAGTATCTACATAAATTATTTAGAATTCTTCAGCATAGTACATCTGTCTTTTCTCCCTAATTATACCATATGAACTCATAAGCATTTTTACTTTATACTACTAGTTATAATCCAATATTTCTTAATTATATTTTGCTCAAAAATTAGACTTTTTCAGTTGCCTCCTGTCTCTTTGATATACCTTCATCATTAATGTGTGTGTGTGTGTGTGTATGCATGAAAGAGAGAGAGAGAGAGAGAGAGAGAAATACAGGGAGAGATAGAGAGACAGAAAAAGAGGCAGAGAGAACATATTCCTTCATGTCACCATATGATGGTCCAGGCTCATCATATACATTTTCTGCACCGATTCTAGTATTAGTCAATTTTCTAAGGAACACACTGATTTTCTTTCATTAAAGAATGGTATTAGAGGGGTGTCTGGGTGATTCAGTTAGTTCAGTGTCCAACTCTTGGTTTTGGCTCAGGTCATGATCTCAGGGTCATGAGATAGAGCCCTGTATTGGGCTCTGCACTCAGCAAAGAGTCTACTTGAGATTTTTTTTCTTCCTCTCCCTCTGCCCCTCCCCCTGCTTGTACTCTCTCTTTCTCTCTCACTGTCTCTCAGAATAAATAAATAAGTCTTTTTTAAAAAGTATTAAAAAAAAAGAACGGTATTAGATAACAAGATGTAGGTACTAGGCTGGCTTATTGCCACTGGGGTTTTATTACTTATAGGTCTGTGCTGCTAACATAACAAATAAATATATGCATATATTATTATTTTAATGTCCATGGGATCAGTACTAATGCCACCTCATTCATTTCTGATAGTTGGTCACTTCTGTCTTTCTTTTTTCCTTTGATTTATGCTTCATATAAAACAACCTTGCTTAACCCAAGAAATTGGATTGTTTTCCTATTTTTTCAAGAAGTTTTATAGTATTTGGTTTTATATTTAGGTGCATTATCCAGTTCAAGTTAATTTTCATATATAATGCAAGGTATGTGGTAAAATTCACCTTTTTTGCCCTTGAATGTACAATTTGTGTAGCGTAACTTGTTGAAAGACTATCCATTCCCAACAGAATTATCTTATAACTTTTGTACAAAAATCAAGTGATCACCTATGTATATCTCTATTTCTGATCCTTCTATTCTATTCTGCTGATCCATGTGTCTATGGATTAACCAATATGACACTATTAGATTATTATAACTATATAATAAGTCTAAAATAAGACACTTGAATATACATTTGTTATTCTTTTAAAAATTATTTTGATGATTTTATATCTTTGAGTTTGGATATAAATTTTATTTTATTTTTTTAATTTTAAGAGTTTATTTGAACAAATATCTATTCAAATCAGGCTGTGACAAATCAGAAGGGGTTAGGTGCACTCCACCAACATAATCTCAGGGAGAGATTTTTATAGCAAAAAGGTGAAGTAAGGAAATTATTGATTGACTAAAGCTTAAAGCCTAGTTGGCTGTTTGTGATTGGCTGTGTCTAAGTGTTTTGATTTTGTAACCTTGAGATATTTACGGGTTTACTTTTTGGTTTGCTTACACAGGTTGCCACAGCATTAGAGCTACATCAGTCTAATGGCCTCTGTGTTTAACAATTCTTTAATTTTGATCATCCTGTCGTGTATGATAAATTGATCAAAAATTTGGTATTAACACTACTCTCAGTCACTGTCAGATAGAAATTGTTCTTGTCACATTGTGAAATTCATAGGTTATGCTGTCAGATCCCTAGAAGAATTGGTTTTGCCATTCATCTCATTGTCCATTTGTTTCTGTTTCTCCAAGCAGAGTGAGACCATCTGATGTACTGCTAGTGGCTGTGAACATGAATTTAAGACCTTTGACAAAACATAGCACCCCAGGAGAGTACAATGATAACTATTAGGAGGATAACACCAGGAGACCGAAATATATTACTTAGCCAGGGTCTTTATGAACCAAACCAGTTGATACAAAATAAATCAAAGAATGCACCTGAAGGGACATCAACCTGTTTTAGTCAAGTGGCTTTTTGGGTCAATTTCTTGTATTTGGTAAAATACCAGAGGTATTGATCCAGGTATGGCAAGAAGTATTTGCTATGGCAGAGACTCCTTCTTGTTCAGCCAATAAGTAATCTAAAGCAATTCTATTACCTAAGATCACCTTAGCAAGAAAATTTAGAGATTTTGCTGTGCATTTGTGGTCTTAGCAGTAGATTCAGCAATATTTGTTAGAGTTAAGAAGCATTGTTTTCTTGTACATTAACAGAGGGGGGAAAAAGTAAGTAGCAAATAGGCAAAAGGAATAAAGGTTTCATATTGGAGATGAAGATCTTGATCCATGATCCTTGAGAGCCATCTACCACTGGATGCTGTCTGCTTCTGGAGAGGAACCGCCATAGTCAATTTTAATTTTAGATCTCCAGTTGGTATGCAATTCCAAGATCTTGGAGGAGCCACTTTTAATGGCAGGATGTGGTTCCAAGGTTTCGTGGAGAGAAGGGATCAAGAACGAATGTTTTTTCCTGCCAAATTTTGGTAAAGAGGGAACAGAATGAAACATCACCTTTCTTCCTCTCTTGACCAAACACCACAAATGGGAGAGCTGACTTTCGTAGGAATTCTTACCCTTTTCTATCTCCTGCCAATTTTCATAAGATGCAGTCTGTATTTCCAGAGTGAGTGAGGTATACCAGCAGGTCTCATGGTGGTCACCAGAAGCTGCACAAGAGGAAAAATATTTTTTCCTCTGCCTTCTATAATGAATGTCTGGCTGAGACCCCTTTTTGTCTAGAGTACCTCATATATGGATAAGCTTATCTAGGTTAAAAATTCTCCACTGTGGCCACTGTAATTCAAGATTATCTTTGGTAAGGTTAACCTACTTATTCAACCTTAAAACAAAATGTTGTTCACCCAAGGTTTCACACCCGACCTAGTCCTGATTGGGACAGTCTGATCCAGACCCAGTCTGGTTTCCAAGTCAGACCCAGTCCGGTTTCTAAGTCAGACCCAGTCCAACCCCAGACCTGGTCTGGTTTTTAAGTTGGATCCAGTCCAACTCCAGGTCTGACCCAGTCCTGAAAAAGAAATGGTCAAATAAAGTTCATAGTCCAAAAGCTGCAGAATTAGGATCTAGGATCCCAGAGGGACTTATCCACGACCGTGAGAGGTAGTGAGAAAACAGCGAGCTCAAGGGGTTCAACAGGTACCTATACCTGGTTGTTCATTGCTTCTGAAGGCCTTGGGGATCTCTTTTGGCTCTGTCTCTGACACTAACTGCTAAATGATAAACAGAAGCATATTAAAAATTTTAAGAATTTATTTAAACAAAAATGAATTTGAATCAGGCAGCGCCATAACAGAAGTAGTTAGAAACGTTCCCTGAATATAAACTTTAGAATCAGCATCTATTAGAATTGTCCAAAAAATTAAAAAAAAAAAGGAGAGAAAGAAAGAAAGAAAGAAAGAAAGAAAGAAAGAAAGAAAGAAAGAAAGAAAGACAGACAAACTTTGGATTTTTAATCCTATTTGGGTAACTGTTCCAAAGACACTTGAAATCTGTTGTTAGTAGAGTGTTCTATAAGTGGCAATTAGATTAAATTGTTTAATCTTTTTTTCAGGTCTATGTGTAGAGATTTTTTTTGTCAATTTGTTTGATCAGTTACTGAAAGAGAAATATGGAGGTCCCAAATATATTTTTCCTTTCAGTTTTATTAGTTTTTGCTACATTTTGAACTTCTGATTTAGGTTCATTTATTTTAAATTTCTTTTATCTTCTTGATGATTTCTCTGAACCTATGTCAATCTTTTAAACCAATGAGTTTCTTAAATAACACATAGGTGGTACTTGTTATTTATCTAATTGACAATCTCTACTTGGAATATTTAGATTATTTACATTTGCTGTAATTATTCATATGACTCAATTTAGATCTCCTATATTGCTATTTTTTTCTCTTTCTTCCATCTGTTCCTTGTTTTTCTTCTTTTATTCTCCATTTTTCTGGCTTATTAAAGTATTTAAAGTATTTTTTAAAAGATTCTACTTTATTTCCATTATTACTAATTAGTTGTACCTTTTAAAGAAAATCGCTATCTTTAGGTTAATACATATTATTTGTCACATCAACTTTCAAATAATTTACAAATGATAATTTTAATTATACTATTATTTCATGTGTAGTTTAAATTCCTATCATCCTTTGTAATATAGCCCATCATTTTATTTTGGATACATAGCTAACATCACAGTACATGATTACTATTTTCACTTGAGACAGTCCCTTATCTTTTAGAGCAATTAAAATTAAAAAATATTTTATGTTTACCTCTTTTATTATTATCTTCAGCACTCCTCATATCTGGTAGATGCAAGTGAATGAATAATTATATCAGTGCATGAATGAACAAAATAAATATAACTAGAAAAACTGAATATCAAGGGACTTAACACTCTGCATTTATTTTGTCTATGTTTTATATATTTTAACTAAACATTAAGTTTTTCGAGTTCTTATCACTTGCAAAGCACTTTCTTGAAATTTTATATTGATGAACTCTTAAAACTCTCAAAAGTACTATAAGATAGGGACATTATTACTGTTCTTCTCTTTTTTAAAATGCAGATTTGCAGATTAGATATATTAAGTGAATTGTCACAGATCATAAAATGAGAAATTGAACAAACCAAGACTTAAATCCAGGACATCTGTATTCAAAATCTGAATGCTCTATCAATTTGTAGCACAATGAAGTATTTTGATTTGGACTTTGAAAGATGATTCAGCACTTCTTTGTTGTTTAGGAATTATGGCAAAATTTTACAAAGTTTCTTGCTGCTTGTATGAAAGTTTTACAGATTTGGACTAAAGCATACCAAAGGAAGTTTGTGCATTGTTTTGGAATTTCTGGGCCTTTCACAGATAACATTTAATTAATTTTTCCCTTATAAATGGGTATTACAGTATGATTTTATCCATGAGGCTAACTGGAAAGATTTAAATTGTTATGTTCTCAAAACTCAGTCACCCGAAAGCCTTCAATAAAATATTTTCTCTAGAATAAGGCACAATCAATTTATTAAAATTTTGAGGATTTTTGTTTTCCCCTAATTGTCAATTTCAGGAATCACCTAAAAATGCTTTATTCCAAGACCCAAATGTTTTAATGCTGTATTTTTAAAGATTTTCTAAAAAAACATCTACAGATAATTGGTTGATATCATGGTTTTGTTTACAGGATGGTCTGACACATTTGACAATGATTCCCTTTTGATATACACCAGAATAAGTAATGTCTCCTTATTTATGGAAAGTTTCTTATTTTGAACTTGAAGACATAACAAAGTAATGCAAAGTAAGATCATCCTCCCCTTTTGGAAAAGAAAGAAATGAAAAGTGAAAATCCTCAAATACAAGCACTTTGCTTAAATTATAGAAGTGAGTTCACAGATAAATATGAATGATGGAAGAAACAAGGGATCAGTAAGTGAAAGAACATTTATTCTATGATTTCATTATGTAAATTATGCCTTATATGTACTGCAGACACAGCAGTGTCAGACATTTACAGAATAGATCAATTTTTATCTGTGAGTAAAAAAAAATATAGATATATTTCAGCAGGCTTTATAAAATGATAATTGTATCGCAAAAACAAACACACACAAAAAGCATAATACTTGGCGCTAGAAAGAGACATCTGGGATAATCACAGCAACTGGCTTCTATGACACTACTTGACAGGGCTCTCTGGCAACAATCTGTTTAACAATTTGACCAATGAAAACAAATTGGATACAAACAGCCCCTGATCAGTATAGGAACTGACTGGACCATGAAGTTGGCAGAAAGGCAGGATGTTATAGAATGGTAGTATCTTTGAATTACAAACAGCCTGGGAAAAGGGCCTAGGAAGTCATAGGAAAGTCTAAAGAGTTTTATATTTTAATAATTAAGCCACTTGTTTCATTTTTAACTGATCAAAGTCTTTCTTTAGTCACAGAATTATATCATTTCTTCAATCCAGTTTCTTTTTAACATATCAAAAATCTTATTTTCAGTCACTATATTAAAATCTGCATATCAGGCCTCCCCAACATTTAATTGGCAAAGATCTGTATAACTCTCTGTCCACAAGGGGGATCCTGTTAAAATGTCAGAATCTATCCACACAGTTTTCTAAATCCCCAGGCTGTCTACTAGCCAACTGCAAATGTGCATTTTGCATCACTGTCACTGAAATTCTATTGTTCCATTATATACTAGGAAAATTCATGTTGCTTCTTTAAAACTCATCCAAAGAATTATCTATTATTCTGCATCTTTATAACCTACCCACTTTCTTTCATTAGATTTCTTATTATAATACATGGACTTTTTTGGGGGGAGTGATTAGGGCCTTCATTTTATTTTTTTTTAATTTAAATTCAATTAATTGACATATAGTGTATTATTAGTTTCAGAGGTAGAGTTCAGGGATTCACCAGTCTTGTATAATACCCAGTGCTCATTACATCATGTGCCCTCCTTAAATACATGGACTTTTAAATGTACATTTTTCTACATATTTTGAAACAACTGGGGGCACAGCTGTATCTTATTTACTATTGTGCAACTAGTATATAAACTATTATCAGATACTAAAGACTCAATTAATTTGGAATGGATGATTACTAGTGCAAAGAATCTTATTAATTCATCATTATTTTCTTTCACATGGCACAGATCTTGGGAAAAAACATTTAACATATTCTTATGAATGACTTTATAAACTGATTTTTTAAACCTATATATATGTATGTTCTAGGGGTCTATTGATTTTTTATCTGGCTTTGTTGGCTGTTCTTAAAAGTGTAGCATCCTTAATATATTTCATATTATGCTGCCCCCATATTATGTTCAGAAGTTCTTTTACTTCTTAAACATTATCTAAGCCTGTAGGGAGTTAAAAGATCTTGAGGACATTCTCTCAAAACTTTCTAAAAAGAATTTACAGTAATATCCCTTCAGCTCCACCAAATAAACTGGTAACTCCTTCACTGAGGCAATGAGCTCAGAGCCATCTCTAATAATTAGATAAGAAAAGTCAGTGCTATTACTCATTCAGTCATTACCAGGAAGTCATGGCTTCCTTTAATATTGGATTGATGGATATGTAAGAACCTAATGACAAAGTCCTTGGAGTAGAGATTCAGGAAAAATAAAAAGAAATAATTTCTAAGTCATGATTCCTTTCTGGAAAAGTTCCCTTAACCTTGTATTTAAAAGACTCATCTCCACTCCCAAATTCCTCTTCATATGGTTTCCTTGCTACAAAGCAATACACATTAAAATACAGTCACGTCAAAAAATTATTTTTCAATTTCACATCTCCATTAGCTATGTGACTAAGCACATTACTTAGTCCCTCTCTGAAACAGTTTTTCTGATATTTAAAACGAATGGTTTTGACATAAAAGATATATATTATCCTTTTTTTAACTTTAAAATTTTATTCCTGAAGTTGAAAAAATATTTTAAAATATCCCTGAGTGACATTTAGCAGTAACTTGTCAAAATGAAACCTGCTTAAAACAAATTTCCATCGGAAACTTCAAAACATCAATGCACATCCAATTGTATTATTCTGAGCCTGTATGAAATTTATCTTGTTTCACTTAATGAGATTTATTGTAGATGAATGAAATTTTTTTCACTGTGATTTGATGTGAACAGATCAAAATAGTGAAATTTCTATAATAACAGGTAAAATTAAATATGAACAGAAACACAGTTTTGCATTTTACATTTAGTCACTCCATCTTAGATTTTCCCTCCAATAGTTTTACAAGAGTTTCTTGTATATTTAGTGTATGGCACTGAGTGAGTTGAAAATTGCTAGGAGTTTCAGAATAATTTAATTTGGTATTTATGTGGTTCAAGAAAACTCAGTAAAACAACTGTTTTCATAGAACACAATATAATTTAGATGTTGATTTCTACTTCTGCAGTTATTTTAGATATGTTTATTATCAATGATGAAATAGCTTTTGCAAATATAAGATTTTAGTTTATGGTAATCATATCATACACCTTAATTCTCCAAATGAGTGACCTGGAAAATAGGGCAATATGGATATGATGTAATTATATATTAAAGAAAAAAATGTCTATCCATAGTACATCAAGGCTTCTATACAACAAAAGGGAAACAAAATACTTTTTGCAAAATTATATGCTAAATAAGCACACCCCTGTAAACAAAATCTAGCATAATATGTAGTAAGGAGCTGAGTCATACAATTTTGTAGCTTATTCCATTCAATTCAATAATCATTACTGACTGCTTTGTAAAAAACATTGCATTATTACAAGAATCTCCTCTGGTTACTCAATAAGAATCAGTAAGCTAATAGATGTCACATAATACTCAAATATAATAGATAAACAAAACTCTAATGAATATCTAATAGTAACTAATAATATCTATTGTGTATTAGCATCAGGTTCTTAGTACTCTAGATTTTTAAATATTCATAGAAGATACTAAGAATGAAGACTGTGAAAATTACATTTAAGTGGCACAACACAGAAACCTAGAGTAAAAATTAAAAGTACAGAATTTTCTACTTGGACAAAAACTGCTGAGAAACTGTAAAATGAGAAAATATACGGAGTGAATTTGGAATTTCCAAAGTGATGGTCACTGGGTTCTTCTTAACAAGAGTTACTATAGAAGTGTATAGAGGTAGATGACCATTAGTGTGAATTCAGGAGCAAATGGGAGCTTAGAAAATGGAGCTAGCAGGTATAGAAACATGAAACTAATCAGGATAATAATAATAGATTTTATGGTGTATAAATTGAAAATCAGTAGACACTTAGATCATTATAGTATTTTGCAGCAATTCCATAAAATATTTTCTAAATAATAATTGGCTATTTTTAGGCAATATTCTTCACAATATATTTTCTAAAAATTTTACAGTTTTAGGTGATGATTAGCATAATTCATACTTTTGTAATTGTGAAAAAGCTAAATAAGGTCCCATGAGAGATATCAAAATTATTAGTCTAGAAATAAGTATTAGTTTTGATTATTTTCATCTAATTCCCTATTTTATTTATCCATTGATTTTCAGTACAAGAATTAACTTTTGTTTGAGATTTTAGGCATTACACTAAGATCCAAATTTACCCAGGGGTCCTGGACTTTTTTTCATGACTTTATTTTTTACGGCAGTTTTAGATTCACAACAAAATTGAGGGGGAAGATCAGAGATTTCCCATATACTCCTGCCCTGACACATGCATAGCCTCCCTCATTATCATAATCCTCCACCTGAGTGGTACAGTTGTTACAACTAATGAACCTACATTGATTGACTATTACCATCCAAAATCCATAGTTTAGATTACAGTACACTCTTCGTGTTATCCATTCTATCAGTTTAGGCAAATATATAATGGTATATATATTGATCATATGACATTCTACTTAGTACTTTCACTGCCCTAAAAATTCTCTGTGCTCTTCCTATTCCTCCCTACCCCACTCTAAACCTTTCACTGTATCCACAGTTTTGCCTTTTCCAGAATGTCATGTATTTGGAATCATACGATATGTAGCCTTTTCAGATTGGCTTCTTTTATTTAGTAACATGAATTTAAGTTTCCTCCATATCTGTACTTTATGTGACTTGATTACTCATTTCTTTTTAGTGTGAATTCCACTGCCGGGATGTACAATGATTTATTTATCCATTTACCCACTGAAGGAAATCTTGGTTATGGGTTCTAGATTTTCTACTTGTATTCCGCCATAAATAAGTGGCATAACTTTTGTAACCAATAAAAATGAAGTTTAATGCCAAATGATATTGCATATAACTTCAAATTTGCTAATTACTTTGGGAAAAGCTAGGAAGTTTAATGGCAAGGTGGTAAAAATTCTTCTATACCCCAGGTCTCAGGTCTTTTTCCAATAAAGCATTTTACCAATTTCCCTTCTCTCCTTATTTATTTATTTTTGGTAGGTAGCCAAAATATGATTACAAGGTCAGACCATATGACTAATGATGAAAAGATTATTCTGTTTCATTTTCTTTATCAAATTTAGAAAAGCGAGCACAATACATATTTGACAATGAAAATAAACAATTAATGCAATCAAGTACATATATATTTCAAGTCTAAAATTCCCTATTCATTAATTTAAAAAAATAGTATTTCTCGATGATTATATCTAATTTTTTCTTTTAAAATAATAATAATAAAAATAACACACACACACACACACTACAGGTCCTGTCTGTATATTTGAAAGATCTTCTAAATGTTTAGTATTTTTCTCTTTCATACATTCACTCTCTTTGATAAAATATAATAATTTTCTTCTCAATAAATGTCCAAACACAAAACTCAATAAAGTGATATTTTATGTATCTTAGAGCTAGTTAAGTAGAATTTATTTTATTTGTACAAAATTACTCTAATTTTTAATATATATGAAAATTTTTTTTCCTGAAAGTGTAAAATGCTTATAGTGAGCAAAGAGTGCTAGAGATGTGCTAGAGAAATCTATTACTGTATGTTATTATGAATCATTTCAGAAATATTCATTTTCCCAATGTGATTTTAAAAATATTTTTAAATGTTTTAATTTAGCATATCCATAAGCTAACTGAGCAAATATAAATGTAATCATTATTAACACCACTTAAATAGTATTAACATAAATATTATAGAAATTTATTTGTTTTTTAATTATTATTTTATTTTTTTTCGCTTTTTAAACTCTAGTGTAGGGGGTATAATTTTAGGTTATTAAAGAAAAAAGTAATACATTAAATGTTATGCTGCATTACTTTTCTAGAACAGTAATACAAAAATGAAGAAATGTAACTTTAAAACAAACTAAAATAGAGGTTTATTAGAATATTAGTGACTGCTTCAAAAAGAAATGTATCTACCATTGTTGTTACAGTTTAGGAGCAAATCTGTAACAATTTGGGATTTGATGCCATGTCAAATACTTTTATTGGAAATATATATGTAAATCTGCTAAAGAAAAAAGTTTCTCAGGCATACCATGATTCCTAAATTAGTTTTTAACGAAGGTATGAATGACAACTAGAAAGCTTTCTTTTTCCAGTTCTATAGCTATTCCATAAAAAAAGAATGCTCTTTGGAAATGAATGTCAGCAAATCAAATGACATGAGAATAATATTATTCCATGTTTTGAAGAATATGTTTATAGTTTACATTTGTTTGAACATACTAGTATAGGGCAAAAATATAAGATTGTATATAATAATTTCTCTGTCAAAGTATTGTTTAAACTTATTTCAACAAATATCACCACCCATTATAAGATTAAATATAAAATATTTAGCTTAGCCTGGAGATTTTATAAAAATGCTAGTAATTATTATAGCTTTACAATGTAGTAAAAGTAACATGTTTGATTTCTGCTGTCTTATACATGCTTGAAATTACATGCATTAAATTCATGTATTCATCATATTTTTATATAGTAAATATTATTTATGTTAAAACATGATGAAAATGAGGTGTTTTTATAAAAAGAGTACAAAGTCACAGAGTAAATAAGTTGTCTTTTTAACTGTTTCAAAAAACTGTTTTCTGCACACTTTAACACTGAACTCTGTAACACTGACCCAATTTCTTCCCTACAGTATTTATTTCTTTTTTTTAAAGATAGATTTATTTTATTTATTTATTTATTTATTTATTTATTTAGAGAATATGAGAGAGAGCAGAGGGGGGAGGGGCAGAGGGAGAAGGAGAGAGAGATTCTCCAGCACACACCCCGCTGAGCACAGAGCCCAGTGTGAGGCTCAATTCCAGGACCATGAGATCATGACCTAACCTGAAATCAAGAGTCAGATGCTTAAGTGACTGAGCCACCCAGGTGCCCCTACAGTACTTGTTTCTATTTCATACTTTGAAGGCTCCTCTCCACTACAGGTGAGACAGATTTCAGTATGATAATTCTTGATACTATATTTACATCCTGCTCCTGAGAAGTCATGTGTTCCTAAAGTTATATTTAAAGAGTTTCGTTCTGTTCGATAAATATTTTTTCATGAATTCCATGTTCCAGGGAGTACACTTGGTAATGTGGGTATAAGTAGGCATAGTCTCTTCTTCCTAAGATTTGACTAACCGGTGGGCAAGACAGACATTCATACAATTTTAATATACTATAGTAAGATCAATAAAAAAAGGACCTTGACTGAAATTGTATTACTTACGGGAAGAAACTAGGATTTTTTTCTACCTAAATTTCACTAAAATACTGAGGTTTGGGGTTGTTTATTATTGCACTATAATTTACCATACCTGATAGAAAAAATGTAGAATTTTAAAAAATCTAAATCAGACATTAAGATGGGCATGTGATGTAATGAGCACCAGCTATTATGTAAGACTGATGAATCACAGGCCTGTACCTTTGAAACCAAAAATACATTATATGTTAATTAATTGAATTTAAATAAAACAGTTTTAAAAAATTCTAAATCAGATATAAGCAAACATCTTCTGTAAAGGGCCAGATGGTAAACATTTCAGATTTTGTGTGTTAAATACATCTTCTGTCATATGTTCTACTGTAATAATTATTATTAATAGAGTTTATTTTCTTAGAATTTAAATTTATAGAAAATATTGAGCAGATAGTACAGAATTTCCACATACGCTCTTCACAAAATTTTCCCTATTATTATCTTACGTTAATAATGTACGTTTGTTATAATCCATGAGCCAATGTTGACACATTATTAAATTAAGTCCATAACAATTCACATTCTCTTAGTCTTTCCTAATATCCTTTTTCTGCTTCATGATCCCATCCAGGATAACACATAATTACTTGTTGCATCTTATTAGGCTTCTCTTTGCCTGTGACAGTTTCTAAGACTCCTTGTTTGTCATGATTTTGAAAGGTTTGAGGTATTTTGAAATATGCTCCTGTAGTTGAATTTGTCTAATATTTTTCTCATTATTAGATTAGTTATACTGATTTGGGAATGGACAATCACAGAGGTGAAGTACCATTTTCATCGTGTCATATCAAGGGTACACACTACCTACATGATTTATAGTTATTTTATGCTGACCTTGATTACTTAGCTAAGGTAGTGTTTGTCATCTTTCTCCACTATGAAGTTACTCTTTTCCCCATTTCCATATTATACTCTTTAGAGGGAAGTCAGTATACACAGCTTACACTTAAGGAGTAGTGAGTTATGCTCCCCCTTTTCAAAATAACATTTAAAAATGTGGGACGCCTGAGTGGCTCAGTCAGTTAAGTGTCTGCCTTCTGCTCAGGTCATGATCCCAGGGTCTGGGACTGAGTGCCACATGGGGCTCCTTGCTCAGCGGGAAGCCTGCTTCTCCTTCTGCCTGCTGCTCCCCCTACTTGTTCGCTTTCTCTCTCTGACAAATAAATAAATAAAATCTTAAAAAAAATTAAAAATGTAAAAAATGTTTGTAAGTTTATAGGTAATACATAAACAAACAATGGACTGGAACTGGCCTGTAGACCATAGTTTTCTGACTGCTGATCTAATTTTCTGTTATTGTTTTCTATTTATCATAAATGACAAGTACAGAATGTAAAAACAGAATGTAGTAAAATGTATTTCCATGAGTCTTTTTATTATTACTGCAATTGCATTTAGATTTAGAATATATTTGAACTAGTATCTAATGTTTTTTTTTAATTTGCAGTTTAATACATTCTTAGTATGTTACAGGTAAATGATATAATGTAGAAGTTATAAATTCTTTTATTTTTTCAGATTGTTAAGCAAATTCCCCAACGATAAGCATTGGATGATTGTTTTTTGTGGTACAGAGAGTTTGAAATCCAGTCTTGGTCCACATAAAGAATTCTTATCCTTTATTTGATTCAGCCCACATTATCTGCACTTTGTAATAATTGGTTCAATAGAAAGATGCATATGTTATCTATGAATTAAGTGTAAAATCTGAAAAATCAGCATTATTTTTCTAAGAAGAGAAAATGAGAGATAGTAATTTATCTTTCATAAATTTTGTATGTCATAGTAAATAAATATTTTTGCTAATATTTAGACAAGTGCTACAAGATGAAATAAATGTAAGATTCTAAAAGCCAAAAATTATAATCCCTAAAAATTCTTAGTTTTTAAAAATGCATAAATCCATGCATTTTTAGCTATCAGTTTTTTGGAGGGCTCTATGTATCTATGTATCTATGCATGTACGTATTTATCTTTCCATCAATCTAACTCTATCAGTACTTGTAAATAAAATATTGGACAAAGCATGATTTTGCAAGGCTGCATTTTATAGTCTCAGTAAAAATAGAAAGCTTTTTTTAAAGATAAAGATTTATTTATTCAGTTTCTGCTTGAGGCTGTGAGAGAAAATTCAAAGCGTATGACAATTTAAAAACTTTCATGATGAAACAGAAATATGAGAATATTTATTAACATATAAGAAGGCAGGGGGTGGGGAGCTTGGGGTGACCAGGTGATGGGTATTAAGGAGGGCACATGTTGTGATGAGCACTGGGTGCTATACGCAACTAATGAATTACTGAACACTACAACAAAAACTTATGATGTACTATATGCTGGCTAACTGAATATAATAAAACAAAACAAAAAACAATGGTCTTGGACAGGTAAAAAAATACAAGATTTGAGACAAAAATACATAAAATTTGATCCAGGGTGAGAAAAAAAAGTGCATTTTTCAATTTTTCAATTTGCATCTAATGTTAACCTTCCATTAGTTTCTGTAAGTGTAAATAACCCTGATGATACTGTTTTAAAATTTTCTCCATTAGAAATCTGGACTCCAAATGTTTAATTGTATCATTTGTGAAATATGACCAAAATCTTATGTTCTACATAATTCGTCACGTTGCAAAATACCTCCTAAGTTGGTACTATTAACCCAGAACAACTTGTTGGCAAAGAGATATTAAAACGATAGTCTGACATTATCTTCAAACTTACAAACTCAGGTTCTCTGACCATACAATCAAGTCACCTATAACTTTATAGTGAATGCAAAGCTATTTATCCATTTATGGACCTAATTAATGATTGTAAGTTTTTAAAAACACTATACTTAATCTCCTTACATAGAGCTAAAAGAATCAGAATTGTAAATATAGGAGACAGTCAAACTAACTGCCCCCAAATACAGGGACTACAAAATTCAGTGGTGATATGAGGAGCCACAGACTGCATACCAGCTATTTTTATAGTTGTATATAATAGGTAGTATGTCAACCTACGCCAAATAATTCCCATTTCTTAGAGTCCCTAAGCATAGACCATAATCATGAAGATTCCCTTATCAGTTCTGTGAGCCTGTGTAAAGCTATCACCAGGATAGCTATAATTCAATGGGGGAAAACAGACTTTAGAGACAAAGAAGAGGTAACCATAGAATGATAAAAAGTTCAATTCAACAGGAAGATATAGCAATTATAAGTACATATGCTTCCAACATCAAAGCACCTAAATATATAAAGCAAATATTGCTAGATCTGAAGGCAGAATTTGACAGCAATACAATAATGAGGGGATTTCAATACCCCACATACAACAGAATAGATCACCAAAGCAGAAAATCAACAAAGAAACAGTTGGCTTGAAAAAATGCTCAATTTCACTAATTATCAGGAAATGCAAATCAAAATCATAAGGAGATACCACTTCACATCTATTAGAATAGTATCAAAAAGACAAAGGAAAAGTGTTGGCAAGGATGTGGAGAAAAGGGAATGCTTTAACATGATTGGTGAGAATGTAAATTGGTATAGCCATTACGGAAAACTATGGAGGTTCTTCAAAAAACTAAAAATAGAACTACCTTATCATTCAGCAATCTCACTTCTATATATGTATTCAAACAAAACATAATCAGGACCTCAAGATATCTGCACTCATTAAGCTGTAAACATAAAACTAATACAATATTACATATCAATTATATCTCAAAAATTAATTATTTTTTAAAAGGAAATCCTGCCATTTGCAACAACATGGATGAATCTGAAAGTCATTATGCTAGGTGAAATAAGCCACGCACAGAAAGACAAATACTGCATGATCTCATTTGGAACACATGGAATCTAATATAGTCACAGAAGCAGAAAGTAAAAAAGGTGGTTGTCAGTGGCTGAATAAGGAGGGAATGGGAAATACTGGTTAAGGAGTATGAAATTTCAGTTATGCAAATGAAAAACTTCAGGAGATCTAATGTATAACAATGTGGCTATTATTAACAATAAAGTATTGTTGAAATTTGCTGAGAGTCCATCTTAAGGGCTCTCACCACACACACACACACACACACACACACACACACACACACACACACGTAACTATATGAGATGCTGTTTATATTAATTATATTGATTGTAGTGATAATTTCACAATGTACATGTATATCGAATTATCAAATTATATACCTTAAATATATGGAAGTTGTTATTTGTCCATTATACCTTAATAAAACTAGGGAGGGAAGTAAGAAAGTTAAAATAATAAGAGCATCAAAACCAAAAATGATGGTTCCTTGATAAAATTAATAAAATAAACCAAATTCAGGAAATATGAAATACTACAAAAACAAGTTAGACTCATATTGCATATGCTAAGCAGCAGGACCAATTCAATTCATTTTTATCACCTCAGTTTAATGCTCATCCAACTTTATGTTGTTATTATTACTGCTTCTAATTTTCAGGCACAAGATAAAATTGCAATGTCCCTACCATGTTTGTTGTTAGGTATGGCCATGTGACTTACTTTTTCTCATTAAATATAGTCAGAAGTGGCATTTGCTAATTGTGGGCAGAGGCTTTGAAAGTCATTACATAATTTGCTATATTTATTTTTTACTATACAGGGTTGTGCAAGTATGCATCAGAAAAATTACATAAAGCCTGAATATTAGAAAATAAGGCAAAAAAAGTGTCCTGTCATGGCCTGTCCATGACATATGAAGATGGAGACCACCCAAGGTCTGTCTAGGGGCTTATATTAAGTTTTTAAGAGGTTTTGGTTCTTAAAGACAGCTTTAAGCCAGTACAAAATGGTGTCACTGCAACTTAAAATGATCTTTGAGGCCATATTGGAGAAAAACAAATTGAAAAAGCTGTGTAATTCCCAAAGAAGGTAAATTTTGCAATACTCACTTCAGATATGGCCAAAAATATTTTTCTGCCAAGGTTCTGAATGTGCACAAAAATACTGGCTTTTTTCTTAAGATCATTGTGCTATGAATATTTCAGAGAAAAAATCAAAATGGGTAAAAAATGGTAAGATGTTTCTGGGGAGAACTGTTTACATGTGTATGTGTATGTGTATGTTTATGTGTATGTGTTAGAACAATTGTGATAGTGCTTTTGACCTTGGTCAGTACCTGGATTGTCATGGTGTGGTGTGTGTATGTGTGTGTGAAACAGGACAAAAAACACTGGCTCTCTGTCCTGAATTTTCACCTGCTATTACTTTTGAGTAATCACTTCCTGCCCATACGCCAGTGATAACTCATAGCACTATTGCTGGTATTTCAATGATAACTGGACAGAAGACACAAAATGGTGAGTTGACAAAAACAGGTAGAAACTGACAAGTTTAATATCAATTTGGATTTTCCAGTAAGTGAGAAAACTATGTCATACTTTAAATCTGACATCTTATTTTTAAAACTATTTGTTTTCATTTATAGGCTTGGGAAAATCTGTATGCTATATTATTAAGGAAAAATAATTTATATTTAAAAAATTGACACTGAAATTCAAAGCAGTATTCTTTTCTCACTTATTCACTCACATTTTATATAATTGTGATATATATAATACATATAATGCATATAATATATAATATAAATAATATATGTAATGTGATAAATATATCACAATTATATAATTGTTTTTACTATGTGAGATTTTTTAATGTTCCTGAGCCAATATTACACTATTCTAAATAGTGAAGGTTGTAATATACTTAACTGATTGTGTTGTAACCATTCACTTCTCATTTTCTTTTACAGAAATGTTTATAACTATTTGCACTGAATTACTCTCTCAGGTAAACTTTAGAAACACTTGGTCACATTTAAAGAGCTATTTGAGTATTTTGTTTGAAATATTAAATTTATAATTTTATGAAACCCTACATAAATAATTATAATATTATCATGGTGATAACATTTTGAAGGAAAAGTGAAAGATGTGAAAGTGATGCCAGAGTTTACTGAAATTTTGTCTGGAGGATGATATTTAACTGATATCTAAAGGATTAATAACTTATATAAATATTGATTTTTGTATTTTTACTTTGTAAGTAGGCACTTTAGTGAATCTTATTTCTAGGTGTAATAGCTTTTCAATTGATTTCTCTAAGGTTGAAAGGTAGATTATTATGTCAACTGCTGATAATGAAAATTTTCATCTCTTCTAATGTGAATTGGTGTAACTTCCAGGAAATAATTAAATCATATTAGTAATAGTGGATATCAACTTCTTACTCTTGCCCATAACTAGACTAAGTGTGGTTTCTCAACATTGGTATGCTGTACCTTACATTACTACATTTAGTGCAAACAGTATATTCTGACTGCACATCATGTTTAAGTTCATTAGTTTAAAGGTTGCATCTTGTCCAAGAAACATTTGAATAAGAACTGGAATTTATCTATAAATACAGTTAATAACTATGTGTTCATTTTGTGAAGAAAAGTATTACTTTTCTTTTACTGCTTTCATATTTCAAATATAAGTCATATTATTCAAAATCTATTAAATGCTTCTGAAACAGCATTTCCTGTTGTATACTCTGCACAAAATTCTAACAACTAAATAGATGTAAGGCAATAAGTTGCACCCTGTCCTCTGTTCATACAAGACTTATACTTAAATATCAAGAGCTATATTTGGTCTTATATTTTTAACTTTACAAACATAGTGTTTATCCGATTGGGGATTATTTAAAATTCATAATTCAGATTTTAATATTTCCCAATTTAGAAAATATATAGGTATATTAAAGAAAGTGGTATATACAGAATATTTGTGTTATTATGAACAATGTGTGATTGAGTATCACTTGTGATTTACTGTACACATTAATCATTTGTAAATCTAGTCTCATAGTTTTAGAATTGGGCTTCCTAGTTTTACCTGGTTTGCAACAAATTATATACACATTATTCTTTAACTATACTTAATCACATTCAAGTGGTCAACATTTTTTTGTTACCAATCTCTCCAGTAATTATTTATCCATACTTACTTCATTTTAGAAACCTGGGAAACAAACATATATATTGTGTTTGGATATTTTCATGGATGGTAGAAATCAACAAACATAATTCTTCAATTATTCTTCTAATTCAAATCATTTCACGTTAAGAATCATAATTAGATGTCTCTGCTTTTGATATTAAAACAAACAGGATTATATATACTAATGTGAGATCAGAATGACTTATACTGAACCTCTGATCCAGGCCATTTTGATTTGCTATAACAGAAGTGAAACTGCAAGTCAATAATTATGTCAAGGGAAAACTGTGAGGAAGTTAAGTTTAAATTGATTAAAAAAAGACTGCCCTCTTTCCAAAAAATAAAAATAAATAAATAAATAATCTGTGGTCATTAACAGTACTAAATCTCTTATTATTAGCATGTTAAATATTTTATAATACTATAGCCCTTGAATCACTGATTAAAGGATTGATGCACTAATTTCTTTGACTTCTTCAGGTAGAATAATTCTGAAATATCTTGTAAAAATAAAATTTTCATTGGCTACATCTTTTCAACTTAAAATATTATTCATCTTATTTACAAAGTTTATATCAGTCACATATACTATTTTCAATTTTTCCAAGTGTTAATTTAAAAACATTAATGAAAAAGACATTCAGATCTTAAATATATTCTGTATGTACTCATAACTATTATACACAACATGCTTAGGTTCCTTGAGACAATTCTCAGTCAATGGAGGACAAGAGCCAAAATTATCCAGTGGACTCTGGATTGCTTTCACATAGCTCCTGAGAGATTCATCCACAAGCTTGCCTCTGATAACTGAGAGCAGTAGCTTACTCTTGGACTACCTCACTCTACTGACTTTTTTTTTCCCTGTCCAGTCCCCCACTTCTGATACATGTGATTGTTTTTCTAAATAAATTATCTGAACCCAACCCTTATTTTGGAAGGAGCACTACTAGTTAAGACACATAAAACAACAACAAAAAAATCCTAATGAGTTTTGTTATAGTTAAGGATATATAAAGACATACTGTTTACAAAATATATGCCTGAATTTTTCTTCTCAGAAACTACTATAATATTAATCAGGATTAAAGCAGGTTTAGGATTGGTAGCGTGTAGCAGACATATTTATTTAGATAAATATAAAGAATATAAGGCTTTTTGAATTCAAAGATGGAAGAAATTTAAAAAGAAGATTAAAGAAAGAAAAAAGAGAGGAAAGAGGAAAGATGGGTAGAAAGGAAGGAGAAAGATAAGATAATGAATGTGTGTGTGTATAAAGAGAGACAGAGACAGAAAGAGGAAGAGACAAAGAAGTGACAAATAGAATTCAGTTTCAGATTATTAGGACCTGATGAAATGTTATCATCAAAAGTAGGTCAATATATTATCAAAAAAGAATAAATCTAAAAAAGATGTACCATCATGAATAGCTGTATCATGAATAGCTTCATTTTTAGAAAGCAGTTTATTGTTATGTTATAGTAATCATAAAAAGTAGTGATATTTTTTAAATTAATAAGGTGGTAATATGAATTATATGGAACATTCTCTGTATAGTGATTTTCAGCAAAATTATATACATATATTGCTGAACAATTGTATGCCACCCCTTTAGCTCCAAAAAAGTATATTATTTATATAAATTATTGTACAGCTGGTTTGTGGAATATGATATATCTGTCACACTTATAAGTATAAAGAATTTCCTATGAACATGACAACATGAAAAATATATATTTATAAAATAAAAATATGAACAGCGAAATGCAGAGACACTTTCATTTGAGTTAAGGTAATAGTTTTTTTTTTTCAGGTGACTTGTCTTTAATATTTTCTAAATTTTTTGAGTGGTTTTTATATTAATTTATATTATATCATTTCTAATAAAATATAAATATTAGGTAGAGTTGATGGTGTTTAAGCCTAACAAATTTTTGTCAGATCTGTACTTAATTCTGATATTTAGTTCACATCTTAATTTAGCTCATAATTCCAATTAGTTCTCAATTCCACCTAAATTTTGCATAGTTTTCCTCAGATTTCAGTACTGCCCACACAATGATTATCCATGTGCGTGGTTTAGGAAAAGGGATTGATTTCAGAACATAATACAACGTGAGCATGGATCACTAATTTGTCTTTCAATATATATATTTTCAGTCAATCAAGTGTTTATTATACCAGATAATCTAGGTTATGCTATGGAGAAACTCATTCCCCAAACTCTCAGTGGATTAAGTGTTCATTTCTCTCCCCAGTTGTGTGTCCAGTGTACGAACTATGGACCATGGTTGAGAGGGGTCTTTTATATTATGAAGTCACCCAGAGACTCAGATAGATGGATTCATTATCATACAAGCATCTTAATAGGTTACCTCAGAATACACTGTGTCAGGGGGATAATAAGCTTTAGAGTACCATACAACCACTTTGGCTCATGTTTCATTGGCACTCAAATGCCAAAGGATTTAAATGAAAAAGGACTGGTTAATGTTGAGTGTCAAACAGATTATTTGGTGAATATTACTTTTTTATTAATGTTTTCATAGATTTTTTCTTTTAACACGTCATACACAACTAATCATCCCCAGAACAAATAACCTAAAAATGCATTCAGTCACTCTATTCAGCTCAAATTCTAGAATGCTGGTGTGCTGTTTAGTAAGCTCAATAGCAGGTTTGGCTGTGGCTCTTCATCTAAAACTATGAACTAAAGGATAAATTACTTTTCCTCCATTAATTCCCAATATTCAATGGTGAAATATGGTCTGGATATCTGTACTGAATTTTCACTATCAGAAAGAGAGGAATAGAAGACCCTCAATAGTCATAGGACTGTAGCATATCTGAAATTCTGTTGAATAGGCATTATGAGCAGGCCCTACAATAGTGTTGGTGAATATTTATTGATTAAACTCTAATTCTGCTCTATAGGATTTGTTTCATGATGCGTTGTTTCCTATGGTCCTGTCTGTACACTCAAGGAGATACTTCTTTAACCTTATTCTTCTTGGCTTTCACTGAGGGAATGTGCCTATCTTGGATTTGTTCAGATTTTTTTCCCCAAAGGTTTATTTATTTGGAAGAGACAGAGACAGAGAGAGTGGGGGGGGGGCAGAGGAAGTGGGAGAGAGAGTCTCAAGGCAACTCTGTGCTGAGCATGCAGCCCAATGCAGGGCTCGATCTCATGACCATGTGGACCCCGATCACAACCTGAGCTGAAACCGAGTCAGAAGCTCAATCAACTGCACCACCCAGATGCCCCTGTTCAACTTTTTAAAGTCATGCCCAATTATAAGAATTTGAAGAAAGAGGCAAAAGTGTCAAATAACAACATTTTTACAATTTTACTATTGCTATTCCAGGTCTGCTCTTGCTTTAGAGTAAAGCATTAAACTTTTTATCTCCGTGATACTAGCAAATATTCATACCTACAGTTCTTATTAAGATATAATTTTTCAAATCTGATATACAGCATATGTAATACATGATGTATGAAAATACAATTATCTATATATTATATGTATATACATTATACACACACACACAAACACACAGATATTCCTCCCTTCTACTTCTCAACTGTCTTTAACTTCTAAGCATATAAGTAAAAATCTGGGCTTCTGGAGAAAAGCTATAGCCTGATTTTTCTCTAAATCAGTTAATGCAATTTTGAGGTTTAACTGTCCTCCATATCCTTAATCTGATCTTTGCCCTGAGGCACTTGGATCCTCTGGGAATTTCAGAAATAAATGGGAAGGCCACACTCTTATTTTTATCTCTTCTAAAATGCTGAGTTTTGTTAGGGTGTTGCCTCTTAAAACCCTTATCAATTATCTCCTGCAGTTTGAGCCTAACATCAAGGTCCAGAGTTCCAAACTGTTTTTACTTCACTTCGTTTTTTGCTTTTCGGCAATCAAATTCTTTACTTATCTCTTTCTGGTAATACCTGATAAAATTCAGTCAATAACAATCAAAAACACTAATGTTCTGGTTTTGAACTTTTCCCCTAGAGCTACAAAATAATTGGACATGCAATCAGCCTCACAATATTTTCAGAAACATGGTGTTACCAAATATTCTGCTAGTGCTTAAAAGTGGCATTTTTCCAGCCTCTGCAAATTGTTTCCTCCATTCCCAACTGATAAGCTTGTGTCACACATTTTAGATTTGTTGAGATGGCACTCTAGTCCTGAAACCAATGTCTGTATTAATCAGGCAATTTCAGATCATGCTGCAGTATCAAATAAACCCAAAACATTAGTGGTTTAAAATAAATACATACTTCACTCATTCTCCATGTCCAACTCAGGTCAGTGGTTGAGCTGTGATCTACATGGTTACTCAAAGTCCAGAACTATAAGAGGCTCCACTAGAGCTAGTTTAGCATCAAAGTACATTTGATTCAGCAATGCAGTGATGCTCTATTTTATAGTATCATTATCCTAAGGCTTGTTCTCCTTCACAAGACAACTGAAATCACTCTATATGTTCATGTAACCAGGGCCATGGAGAGGCAAAGGATGACTTCTATATAATTACAAAAATACAATATGAAGTAATCATAATACAAACACACTCACAAAGGAATAACTTTTCTTCTTAGAAGCATTCTTCTAATATCTTCTCTTATCTCCTCATAATTCAATTGTTGCTCATTTTTTTTTTCATTGTCATTACATTAGACATAATGTTATGCTAAATTATTTAGGTCTTTACAACTGTTTCAGTTGGAAATCTTCCCTTAAACTATTTCAGTATTTCAATAGTTTCATAAAGAAGGGGAATGTATGTTGGTCTACCTGATTATTAACAGGTATTTATTCAATTTACAACAATTAATTCAAATTCTAGCCATTCTAACACTTAAACATTTGAGTTTCCCTTCTCCTTTCAAATTCCTATTCTTCAACTACCTTTTTCTCTCATGTCTAAGGAATCTGTATCCTTGTTTTTGTGTACCCATTTACTTATTTATTCAATACATGCCAAACTCTGTCTCCTCTGAATTTCCTGTTTTAGCTACTTTTTACAGAATTGCACTTATCAATAATTTAACCTGTATACCTGTTTTAACAAAAATAGAAAATACTTTACTTCTTTCAATCCACATATTGCTTTTCCAAATAAAATACAAAATATTTTTCCAGTTCTGTAAACTTTCCAATAGTTTAAATAACACTAATCTTATAGTTTTCATTGATGTCATTTAGTGAAAACATCATAAATTTATTATCATCAACCCAATGCAGTCTTTGTCAGTTTCAATCTCTTTTTTGAGAAAAATTCATTAGATCTTTTATGTGAGGGCCTGCTAAGTAAAACTTATCATTTTTGTTTGCATAAAAGATCTTTATTTTACTATATTCTTTTTTTTCATAATATTATTTTATTTTTTTAAATATTTTTAAAATTATATTATGTTAGTCACCATACAGTACATCCCTGGTTTTTGATGTAAAGTTCCATGATTCATTAGTTGTGTATAACACCCAGTGCACCATGCAATACGTGCCCTCCTTACTACCCATCACCAGACTATCCCATTCCCCCACCTCCTCCCCTCTGAAGCCCTCAGTTTGTTTCTCAGAGTCCATAGTCTCTCATGCTTCGTTCCCCCTTCTGATTACCCCCCTTTCTTTATCCCTTTCTTCTCCTACAGATCTTCCTAGTTCTTATGTTCCATAGATGAGAGAAACCATATGATAATTGTCTTTCTCTGCTTGACTTATTTCACTTAGCATTATCTCCTCCAGTGCCGTCCATGTTGCAGCAAATGTTGAGAACTCGTTCTTTTTGATAGCTGAATAATATTCCATTGTATATATGGACCACAACTTCTTAATCCAGTCATCTGTTGAAGGGCATCTCGGCTCCTTCCACGATTTAGCTACTGTGGACAGAGCTGCTATGAACATTGGGGTGCATATGGCCCTTCTCTTCACTATGTCTGTATCTTTGGGGTAAATACCCAGTAGTGCAATGGCTGGGTCATAGGGTAGCTCAATTTTTAACTTTTTAAGGGACCTCCACACTGTTTTCCAGAGTGGCTGTACCAACTTGCATTCCCACCAATAATGTAGGAGGGATCCCCTTTCTCCACATCCTCTCTAACAATTGTTGTTTCTTGCCTTATCAATTTCTGCCATTCTAACTGGGTGAGACAGGAATCCATCAAAATCCTAGAGGAGAGCATAGGCAGCAACCTCTACGACATCAGCCACAGCAACCTTTTTAATGAACCATCTCCAAAAGCAAGAGAAACAAAAGATAAAATGAAGTTGTGGGACTTCATCAAGATAAAAAGCTTTTGCACAGCCAAGGAAATAGTCAAAAAAACTAAGAGGCAGCCCACGGAATGGGAGAATATATTTGCAAATGATACTACAGATAAAAGACTGGTATCCAAGATCTACAAAGAACTTCTCACACTCAATACACGAGAAACAAATAAATCGTAAAATGGGCAGAAGATACGAACAGACACTTTTCCAATGAAGACATACAAATGGCTAACAGACACATGAAAAAATGTTCAAAATCATTAGCCATCAGGGAAATTCAAATCAAAACCATATTTTACTATATTCTTAAAGGTTAGCATAAGTGAGTTGATAATACTAGGTTGATATGTAATCTCTCTCTTTTCTCTGATTGTTGTTGAGAATTCTACCTTGTTTTTGGTGTTATCACATATGGCACCTCTATGTGTGGATTTAGTAATATTTGTCTTCTTGGATATGGTAGAAATTCCTTAGCTATTTCTTCGAAATTACTTATTCTTGGTGTTAGTATATTTCCTATCTTTCATATGTGCCCAATATCACATTTGATCAAACATTTCTCCTAGTTTTTTTTCTTTGTAATTATTTTGACAAAGCATATTATTAATAATAATTTTAAAAACAAAATATTAGACCTCCAATTTGTTCTTCTAGATCTTAACAATGTCTAATTGAGTAGTTTGTGAAATACATAAACAACGAATGTATTTCTCACAGAGGTAAGAAGTTAAATCTTAAAGAATACTACCACTAACTAGCCTCTTTTTTACACCTTTTCATAATGTGAGGAAACTCGCATCTCCTTTCAAAAAGTGTATGTAGGTTGTTATCTAATAAAAAAAAATTCACTTGGACATGGAAGGCATAGAATTCATCCTTTCACCACTTTTGATATCAGTGATGGGAAAAATCAATGCTATTGTCTCTTCTGGCCACTTGGTAAAGCAACCAGATTTGACATAGGCATTACCTAAGCCTTGAGATGTGGGAAGCCATTAAAGCTGCCAGGTGGGATCAGAAGTTGAATATTTTTGCCATAAGTACAAGAAAATAGGAGATGAGAATTCCTATAGTAACATATATAGAGAACTAATAGAATGCCCTACATAAACACTAGTTTTATTCCTTCAAACCTCGCTACTCATTGTGGTCCACAGATCAGAACATGGGCATCACCTGAGATTTGATGAAAATGAAAGTTGCCAGTGATGCATATGCTCCAGATCTGCAAAACATAAAACTTAGTATCTAATATAAATCATTCTTTTTATTAAATAAATGTGTATTATTCCATGATTCATAACACTTATCTTTTGCAATAAACACTTTCAGCAGCAATGACCTCAAATAAATGAAACACGTTTTAATGGAAAGACAAGTACTACATACTCATTTCACCAAAAAGGTTGATTCTGAATTGTCGAGTTGTACAAAAATATCTTAACTTTTAACATTTACTAATGCGATTACAGTGATAACTACAGAAGACACAAATGTGATGAGGCATCTTCAACATTTTCAAATTTTGATATTATTTCAGGAAGATAGGGTCCCTCACAGATAATTAATCCAGAGAAATTTAGAAAATTCATTTAAATATCACTCTGTAAAGCATGATTTCATTTAGATCAGTGAAGACAGTACCCTAAAACAAGATTTTGCAATATACTTCTTATCCATATTTTGGAAGAGTTTGATTTTCTTTTAAATAACTTTTATTTTAATATACTGTAATTGCTGTTATTAATGCCTCTAATATACATTTGGATTATATCTTTTGACATTGGGATTGGATTTCAAACATTGTTTAATCAGATAGCACCTATGAATATTCCTTCTGTAGTCATTCTCATCATCCTGATGTCTTCTAGTGATGATGCTGTTGATGTTTATAAAATATTAACGATTAAATCTTAAATCTTATTTCTCACCACAGCTTATTTTTAGTACTTTTTATGATTAGTGTATTTATTCCTACAAGAAAAGTATTATTGAATTATATATTTATTAGAATTCTTGCTTGATTTAAATTTCATGATATATGTCATATTTGCCTCTTTTCAAATGGGGTACTTCTCTCCAGCACAAAACTTAGAACATGATAATACTAAGTAAATATTTACTAAAGGAATAGATTTATACATGAATAAATACAATGCTTGGAGGCCAGATGCTTTTTTAAATTGGTCTATCAATATTATTGCAATAAATAAAATCCAAATTACTTTTGAACTGTTAATTTTCTTATTGATATGATCTAGTCTAGGGCAATTCAAGCATTCATGTATGAAATATGCATTTTAAAATTTCCAATTTCTGTTCTATTACTTTTGTTTGATTTTTGATTGTATGCCTGACCAACAATAAAGGGAAATAGTTTACAAAGTTAGTCTTCTTTGATGGTTCAATGTAATGTAATATGTTTCTTATTTGTTTATAAATTACAGATATTTTTAGGAAAGTAAATGCATTAATCAATTTATTCATTAATTCAGATAATCAAAATATTACAGAGTATATATGTAAGACATGATAAAAACAGAAAGTACTTCCTCAAAATAAGCTTGTATTTTGAGAAACAAAATAGAATAAAATAATTTCCAGTAACGATAAGTGCTCACAAGAAGCTAAAATAATGCTTTCTAATATAGGATGATGAAATCATAATTTAGGGTAGACAGGAAAAAAGTCTTAAATTAGTAGACATTTGAGCTAGACTAAGAAAAAAAAAATCCAACCATAAATAAGGGAGAAACACTGAGAGAGCAGCAAATGCAGAATTCTAAAACAGGTAAGGAAACATTTGAAGAATAGAATAATGTTCTCTGTGGTTTCTTTAGAGAATGGATAACAGAAAGAGCACATGGAGTTGGGAGAAAGGTTAGGATGCTATTACAATTGCTTAGTCTAAAAGAAATGGTGGCTGGCTCTGGATGATGGCTGAATTAATGGTAATACCTAATGAAATTGGTATATATTTCAATAATATATCAACCAGGGTCAGTTGTGAAGTTGAGTGGGGAAGAAATGAAGTTTAGGAATCAAATATGGCCAAGATTTTTAATATGAGCAATTGATGGAGACGAGATAGGGCTCCATGTGGTAGACTTCTCCTTTTTCTTCTTTGTTGCCTTTTCCTTCTCTGTTTCACTCTTTTCTTCTCTTAATATGTGGGAGCTAGTAAATGGTGTGTTCATGCAATTGGAAAGCAAGATTGTAAGTTTCTAGAGTGCTACAGTAAGTATATAAAAGATATTGGGATCAAGCTTCTTTGTGTGGATTGGCCTTTGGTAGGTTTAGTGATCTTTTCTCAAAAAATCTGTAATGGATTTAGGTAAGTTGATAAATTTGGTCTAGGAAATAAAATACTTGTTGCATATTTGTAAATATTTCCTCAAAGTAGTGTTAGTTTGGTACATATAAAAAATACATACCGAGAAAGTACTTTTAGCTCATCACAAAATCTCCACTATTCTCATTTTCAGCTTGTCATGAATAGCAGCCACATTCTAAATTTCTTGACTTATCATCATGTATTTTCTTTTATCAGATGAGCTAGATAAGGAAATTATTTCTCAGACACAAGGAATAGCATTTCTGTAATTGTATCTTAATCCACAATGTGAAAGCTTGAAATATACTGACTGTTAACTAAGAAGTTCAGAGATATACAGAAACATGAAATAAACACTAAGGCATATATATTGCTCCACCCCAAACATATTTCCAGTAACTGCATTATTTTCAATAATGTAAAATATTTAATCTGTAAAACTTTCCATTTTTCTTTTTTAAGTTTTTATTTTAATTTGTTAGTTAACATAGTGTTACATTAATTTCAGATGTACAATATAGTAATTCAACACTTTCTGTACATGAAATACACGTTTCAATTTATTTCATTAGAGAGATATTTAAGTTTTGATTCTTAAAATAAAATATATTTACCAATCAGATCATTAATTAAATAGTACCTATTTTTGGCTTTATATGTAGGAAGCATAATGTTAGAATATATAATTATTCAATTTTTATTTTCAAAAAAACATGCTCTGGAAATTTTTTGTCTCTGGATATGTTAATGATACAGTGATATGAACTTAAGAGAAAAAATACCACAAAACAGTCATGTAATAATTACTAAGGAAATATTTTTTTAAGTTAACCTTATTTTAATAATGATATTTTAAACAACTCAGAAATCAATGCCATTCTCATTGAACTTCATCTAAATCTTAATATTGTTGGCCTTGACATTGATTATATAAAGCAAGATCAGCAAAATTAATGAAGATAAAAGACTTAAGAGGAAATACATTTTATTTCCATCCTATAAGTAACTTTTTGACATCTAAATATGTTCCATTGTCCATTCTAGTATTTTGAAGATAATTTCTCGATGGTTTTATTAAAAAACAATGAAAACATCAATCTAGCACTGATAACTTCATCTTTGAGTAAGTCGAAATGAGTATCTTTGGTTGGGTTTATGAAAGTCCTTTTAAAACTACACACATATATATATACAACATCACTACATACAACCCACAAACAAATAGAAAAACAAAATAACAACAAATCAGCAAAGTGGAAAAATTAATAAGACAACTACTGGAATTGATTTCAGGAGGGAATTACATGAATATTTGTTTCTGATACTTTTGTTTACAACTTGATAACGAGTCACAATGCCAGATTTAGGTTGATCTATCAGTATCTTTTCCTTTCAAGAGCTCTTTAAATTTTGTCTTGGGGAGTGCCTGGGGGGCGCAGTCGGTTGAGCGTACTGGTCTTGGTTCAGGTCGTGATTACAGGGTCATGGGATTGAGCCCGGCATGAGGCTCTGCACTCAGCGTGGAGCCTGCTTAAGATTCTCTCTCCCTCTGCCCGTCCCTCCTCTCTCTCTCTCAAATAAATAAATAAATAAATAAAATTAAAAAAAAAATTTGGTCTTGGATTATATTTACAATTAAACTTTTTAAAAAGCCTCCATGCCATAAAAAAAAAATGTAGTTATTCTCTTTCTGAGAAATATTTCCTACAGACTTCCACACCTACTAGGAAAAAATTTGAAAATTTTTGAAATTTTTGAAATTCTTGAAATTGTTATTCTGTCTGTTTTTATATTCGGCTTCTCATTTTTGATACTGTAAATATCAGTATCAAATATTTAACATAGTAAATCCCACTGACGTTTTCCTGACATTGATTTACTTTATTACATTTTCCAATAGTTCATTCATTCTGTGTCTTCAAAAAAAGCTCTTACATTTTAGTTTATCAATTATAATTTCTTAGGTCCATCTCCAAATCATGCTAATTACATTTCTTCAGATCTTGAAATACTAGTGAATTTAATTAATTAGTTAATTAATTAAATTTTTTTGTAGTTTCCAGTTTTTATTTAAATTCCAGTTAGTTAACACACAATGTAATACTGGTTTCAGTTATAGAATTTAGTGATTCATCACTTACATACTACACCCAGGGCTCATGATAACAAATGCCCTCTTTAATACCCCTCACCCATTTAACCCATCTTCTCACCCACTTCCCCTCTAGCAACCTTCATTTTGTTCTCTACATTTAAAAGTCTGTTTTATGGTTTGCCTCTCTGTCTTTTTTCCCCCATGTTCATCTGTTTTGTTTCTTAAATTCCACATATGAGTGAAGTCATATGATATTTGTCTTTCTCTGACTGAATTATTTAAGCTTAGTGTAATACCCTCTAGCTCCACCATGTCTTTGCAAATGGCAAGATTTCAGCTTTTTATGGCTGAATAATATTCCATTGTGTATATCTACCACCTTTTCTTTATGTATTCATCAGTGAATGGACATTTGGGCTCTTTCCATAATTTGACTATAGTTAATAATGCTGCTGTAAATGTCAGGGTGCATGTATCCTTTGAATCAGTATTTTTATATCCTTTGGGTAAATACCAGTAGTGCAATTGCTGGATAGTGGGATAGTTCTCTTTTTAACTTTTAGAGGATCCATACTGTTTTCCAGTGTAAGTGCACCAGTTTTTATTCCCACCAACTGTGTAAAGGGTTCTCCTTTCTCTGCATCCTCACCAACATCTGTTGTTCCCTGTGTTGTTAAATTTAGCCATTCTGACAGGTGTAAGATGATATCCCATTGTAGAATTGATTTGTATTTCCCTGATGATGAGAGATTTTTCATCGGTTAGTCATCTCTATGCCTTCCTTAGAAAAATGTCTATTCATGTCTTCTGTCCATTTCTTAACTGGATTATTTGTTTCTTGGGTATTGATTTTGATAAGTTCTTTATAGATTTTGGATACTACCCTTTATCAGATATGTCATTTGCAAATATCTTCTCCCATTCCAAAGGTCGCTTTTTGGTTTTGTTGATTGTTTTCTTCACTGTGCAGAAACTTTTTATCTTGATGAAGTCCCAATAGTTCATTCTTGCTTTTATTTCCCTTGCCTCAGGAGATATATCTAATAAGAAGTTGCTACAGCTGAGGTCAAAGAGGTTGCTGCCTGTGTTCTCCTCTAGGATTTTGATGGTTTCTTGTTTCGCATTTAGTTCTTTCATCCATTTTGAATTTATTTTTGTGTATGGTGTAAGAAAGTGGTCCAATTTTGTCTTTTTGCATGTTGCTATCCAGTTTTCCCAATACCATTTGTTGAAGAGACTTTCCTTTTCCCATTGGATATTCTTTCCTGCTTTGTCAAAGATTAGTTGACCATATAGTTGTGGGTCCATTTCTGTGTTTTCTATTCTGGTCCACTGATTCATGTGTCTGTTTTGTGCCAATATCATACTGTCTTGATGACTACAGCTTTGTAATATAGCTTGAAGTCCAGAACCATGATGCCCTTCCAGCTTTGCTTTTCTTTTTCAAGATAGCTTTGGCTATTCAGATCTTTTGTGGTTCCATACAAATTTTAGGATTGTTTGTTCTAGCTCTTTGAAAAATACTGGTGGTATTTTAATAGGGACCACATTAAATGTGCCAACTGCTTTGGGTAGTATAGACTTTTCACAATATTTGCTCTTTCATCCATAGGCATGGGATGTTTTTCCATTTCATTGTATCATCTTCAATTTCTTTCATAAGTGTTCTATAGTTTTCAGAGTACAGATCTTTTACCTCTTTGGTTAGGTTTATTCTTAGGTATCATGGATTTTGGTGCAATTGTAAATGGAATAGAATCCTTGATTTCTCTTTCTCCTGCTTCATTATTGGTGTATAGAAATGCAACCAGTTTCAGTACATTCATTTTTGTATCCTGCAACTTTACTGAATTCATGCAGTTCCAGCAATTTTTGGTAGTCTTTTGGGTTTTCTACATAGAGTATCATGTCATCTGTGAATAGCAGAAGTTTGACTTTTTCCTTGCTGATTTGGATGCCTTTTCTTTTTGTTGTCTGATTGCTGAGGCTGACTTCCAGTACTATATTAAATAACAGTGGTGAGAGTGGACATCCCTGTCTTGTTCCTGATCATAGAGGAAAAGCTCTGTTTTTCCCCTTTGAAGATGGTATTTGCTATGGTTTTTTTTCATATATGGCCTTTATGAATTTCAGGTATGTTTCCTCTGTTCCTACTTTGTTGAAGGTTTTTATTAAGAATCGATACTGTACTTTGTCAAATGCTTTTTCTGCATCTCTTGAGAGGATCATCCTTTCTTTAACTAATGTAGTGTTATCATTGATTGATTTCCAAATATTGCAAATATTGAGCCACCCTTACAACCCAGGAATAAATCCCGCTGGATCATGGTGAATGATCCTTTTAAAGTACTATTGAATTCAATTTGCTAGTATTTTGTTGGGAATTTTTGCATCCATGTTCATCAGGGATATTAGCCTGTAGTTCTCTTTTAGTGGTCTTTGGTTTTGGAATCAGGGTAATGCTGGCCTTAAACAATGAGTTTGGAAGTTTTCCTTCCATTTCTATTTTGTGGAGAATTTTGAGAATAATAGGTATTAACTCTTTTAAATGTTTGGTAGGATTCCTTTGAGAAGCCATCTGGCCATGGACTTTTGTTTACTTGGAGATTTTTGATTACCGATTCAATTTCTTTTTTGGTTATGGATGTGTTCAAGTTTCTTATTTCTCTCCATTTCAGTTTTGGTAGCTCACATGTTTCTAAAAATTTATCCATTTCTTCCAAAATGTCCAATTTGCTGCCATATAATTTTTCATAATATTCTCTTATAATTATTTATATTTCCGTGGTATTGGTTGTTACTTCTCCTTTTCATTTATGATTTTATTTATTTTGGTCCTTTCTCTTTCCTTTTTGATAAGTCTGGCTAGGGGTTTATCAATTTCTAATTTTTTTTTAAAGAACCAGATCCTGGTTTCATTGATCTGTTCTACTGTTTTGTTTCTATATCACTTATTGCTGCTCTAATCTTTATTATTCCCTTCTTCTGCTGACTTTAGGTTTCATTTGTTGTTCTTTTCTAACTTCTTTCGGTGTAGGGTTAGGTTGCTTATCTGAGATTTTTCTTGCTTCTTGAGGTAGGCCTGTATTATAATATACTTCCCTCTTATAACCGTTTTTGCTGCATCCCAAAGGATTTTGACCATCATGTTTTCATTTTCATTTGTTTCCATGTAATTTTATCCTTTTTAATTTCCTGGTTGACCCATTCATTCTTTTGTAGGATGATATCTAACCTCCATGTATTTGTGGTCTTTCCAAATTGTTTCTTGTGGTTGGCTTCAAGTTTCATAGTATTGTGGTTGGAAAATATGTATGGTATGATCTCAGTCTTTTTGTTTTTATTGAGGCCTGATTTGTGACCCAGTATGTGATATCTTCTGGACAATGTCCCATGTGCATTTAAAAAGAATGTGTATTCTGTAGCTTTAGGATGAAATTTTCTGAGTGTATTTTTAAGTCCATCTGGTCCAGTGTGTCATTCAAAGCCATTGTTTCCTTATTGATTTTCTGCTTAGATGATCTGTCCATTGCTATAAGTGGGGTGTGAAACTGCACTACTATTATTGTATTTTTATTAATGAGTTTGTTTTGTTATGAATTGTTTTATATATTTGTATGCTCTCAAGTTGGGTGCATAAATATTTACCATTGTTAGATCTTCTCATCGGATAGACCCGTTAGATATTCTTATTGGATAGACCCCTTTACTATGATATAGTGTCCTTCTTCATCTTTTATTATAGTCTTTGGTTTAAAATGTAGTTTTTCTGTTATAAGTATGACTATACGGGCTTTCTTTTGATGTCCGTTTCCATGATAAATGTTTCTCCAACCCCTCACTTTCAATCTTCAGGTTACTTTAGGTCTACAATGAGTCTTTTGTAGGCAGCATATAGATAGGTCTTATTTTTTCATCCATTCTGACATTCCATGCCCTTTGATTGAAGCTTTTAGTCCATTTAAATTCAGAGTAATTATTGATAGATATGAATTTAGTACCTTTTTATTACTTGTTTTGTCATTGGTTTTGGAGATTTTCTCTGTTCTTTTCTAGTCTTTGCTGCTTTTGGTCTTTCCTTCCCACTCAGAGAGTCCCCTTTAATATTTGCTGTAGGGCTGGTTTAGTGGCCAGGTCTTTTTAAGTTTTTGTTTGTCTGGGAAACTCTGTCTCTCCTTCTATTCTCAATGATAGCTTTACTGGATAGAGTATTCTTGTCTCCATATTTTTCTCATTGAACACATTGAAATTTTTTTAAAGGTTTTATTTATTTGACAGAGAGAAACAGCGAGAGAGGGAACCGAGCAAAGGGAGTGTGAGAGGGAGAAGCAGGCTTCCCGTCTATCCGGGAGCCCGAAGCAGGGCTCAATCCCAGGACCCTGGGATTATGACCTGAGCCGAAGGCAGATGCTTAACAGCTGAGCCACCCAGGTGCCCCGAGCACATTGCATATTGAATATAACATGTCATTCTCTTCTGGCCTGCCAAGTTTCTGTGGAGAAATCTATTGCTAACCTTAGTGGTCTTCCCTTGTATGTTAGGGACTTCTTTTGTCTTGCTCCTTTTCAGATTTTTTTCTTTATCCCTATATTTTGCAAATTTAACTACAATATGCCTTGGTGTTGGCCTGCTTTTTTGATTTTGATAGCAGTTCTCTGTGCCTCCTGGATTTAGATCTTTGTTTCCTTCCCCAGATTAGGGAAGATTTCAGCTATAATTTCCTCAAATAAACCTGTCCCCTTTTCTTTCTTTTCTTCTTCTGGGACTCCTCAATATGAATGTTATTAAGTCTTCTTTTGTGACCCAAGATTTTTCTTCCCCTCTTTTCTTCAGCTTCATTATTTTCCATAAATCTATTTTGCATATCACTTATTCATTCCTCTGCTTCTTCCATCTTTGAGGTCATTACATCCAGTCAGTTTTGAATCTCAGTTATTGCATTTATCATTTTGGCCTGATTTATTTGTAGTTCTTTTATGTCTGTGGTAAGGGTCACCCTGAGATCTTCTATGCTTTTCTCAAGTCCAGCGAGTATCCTTATGATTGTTGCTTTAAATTCTGGATGAGGCGTATCACTTCTATCTATTTTGATTAGATCTCTGGCCATGATCTTTTCTTGTTCTTTCTTTTGATGAATTCCTCCATCTTGACATTTTGTCTAGGTCTGTGTCTTTTTCCGTGTTGGGAAAGCCTGTTATGTTTCCTGCTCCTGAGAGTAATGACTTTATGAAGAAAAGGTCATATAATATCCATTGCCTTGTGTTTCAGGAAGTGTCTCTGGTGTGTGGTATGTGCACTCTGCTGCTATGTTTGGTTGTTCTTTCTCTCAGGTCAGTCGTCTGCAGAGTTCTCCTTGCCTACAGTAGGGAATGTTTGGACCGTGGCCAGAGTGTGGTTAATTTTAACTAGATGTGCTCTGGTCTGCCTTTTAAAAGAGATCTGATTCTTGTTTCACTAGAACTAAAGCTTTGCAGAACTCTGGTTAGTAGACATGCTGCGTGTGGGGTTTTGTGCTGATCTTCTGGGGGAGAGGCCCACTGTGATGGTTCTGAGGCACAGTTGCCCAAGAAAAGCAGTACCAACAGAGCCTGGGGTGGGTGGGACTTCTAAGTAGGCTAGGTAGCCAGTATTGGTGCTGTGCTGTTTACTGAAGTTGGTTTAATCTGAGGGGTGGGGGAGGGAAATGGTCCCAGCCAGCTGTTTTGTCCCTGGAGAGGGGAGTTTGTGCTTTCCACCCTCAGGGAAGCCCTCCCAGAAGAGCAAATAATTTCCCCTTTTGCACCCTAAGCTTTTTTCAGATTGCTGTTTTCAGACTGTCTATGTCTGGGTTACTTTGCCTGGTGCAGCGCAGTGCACTCTTGGCTCTATCTCAGCCAGGCCTGCTAAGTTTTACAACTCCAAACTTTAAGAACCTGGTGTAGCAGGAACCTGAGCTAGTCTTCTGGGGAAGGGTCTTGCTGTACTGGGATTGATCAAGGTTTGACCCAGAAGGGCAGTTGCATCAGAGTGCAGGAGCATGGGATTTGGAGCAAAGCACACTAAACTCGCAATGACTGGGTTAGCTGCCCTCAGGAGGTGTCTCTATGCCCATGCTGAAGGGCAGGGGAGGGAAATGGCACTCGTTGGCCCTTTTGTACCTGAAGAGGCAATGCCACCTTTGTCAGATGTGCTCCAAGAAGAGGGAACAGTCTCTCACAGTGCGTCTCAGGCAATCTTCAGATTGTGTGGTATGTCCCTGCTGTTACCTGCCTGCCTTCTCTCCAGGAGCACTGCAGCACCCTCAGGGCTCTATTCAGCAATGCTTCAGACCTCTAAAACTCCAGTCTTTGAATTCTGCTGGCTGCAAAAACTCAGGAAAATCAACCCTTCTCATTTTCCCTGTCAATGGCTTTAGGGAGGTGTTTCTCTTGTGCAATCCCCTGTGTGCTCCTTACCCCCCTCCCCCCGTGTCTTTCTTGCCTGTCTCTGTAACCAGGGCTCACTCCCCTCTGCCTCACCCATGATCTGTTTCTCCCTCAAACCATATCTCTGCACTTTCTACCTTCCTTTATGTGTTCTCCTTCTAGTTGTGCAGTTTGTTCTGTCAGTCTTCAAGTCGATTTCTTCGGTATTCAGAACAATTTGATATTTATCTAGCTGTGTTCTAGGGACAAGGTAAACCTAGGGTCCTTCTACTACTCTGCCATCTTAGCTCCTCTCTTGAATTAATAGTTAATTTAGTTATTTTCATTCATTTTTTTTATAAGCAATTTCGTGTGTTCAAACTTGTCCCATCTACATAATTTTTCCCAGGTAAAGTTCAATGTCATTACTTTTGCATACCCACTAATGATAATTTTAATTTCCTTATAAGAGAAAATTTAAAATAATTCTAATAGACTAAATGTAGCCTATTTTTTTTCTCCTTCAATTGCTAAAATATAATTTCAGTGCTTTCTTTTTAATTTGTTCATTGATCAGTGGGTGGATTCAGATCCAGTATCGTTATATTTGTAGAGAACAGTGAAGAGTCTGTGATTTTACCTGACATGCAAAATAAAAAGTTACCTTGCCAAGATTTAACAGATTTTTCTCAAAAACACAATATTTATGGGTCAAAAGCAAAAGGAACCCAATTGCAAAGCAGGCAGCATAAATAGTGTATTTGTTTCAATTATCCTTGCCTCCAAGTCCCAAAGGGGTCACACAGATGGATCAAGATAGATGCCTAGCTATGTACTGGGCTATATCCCATGCACAGTGTATACACACACACACACACACACACACACACACACACGCACACACACACACACACACACAAAATGCATTTTATTTTATTTTCCTTTTTTGTTTTAACAGGATTGTACTTTCTTTTTAGATAATTTTAATGTTTTTCTATCTTTATATTTTCCTTTTATATTTACTATGTTTTTCAGTTGTACTTTCAACATTCTAAATAGACTAGATTGATGGCTATTAGTATCAGGAAGAGTTTCATTAGATTATTTCCTTTTCTGAGGGCTTAAAATAGTGAGAATGTGAGAAAGATACTCTGCTTGTCATTTTTTTCTTTATCTTTGTGCAAGGAATACACAAATTGGAGACTTTTATTTGATGAATTGAGAAAGGAAGGTCTTCTTGCTTTAGTTACTGCATAAAATGTTACTTGTCTTTCCCTCCTCTTTCTTCCCCTCCTTGACCTTCTTCTCCCTCCTTCTTTCTTCCTCTTCTTTCTACTTTTCATCCATTCTTATTCTCCTTTCCTTTTCTACCCCCTAACCTAGCCTTCTTTCTCCTACTACTTTTCTTCTTTTTCCCTCTTCTCCTTCTACCCCTTCTGCTCTCTTTGCCCTTTTTCTTCTTTCCCCCTTGCTGTCTTCACCATTCTCTTTTCCCTCATCTTCCTCCTCCTATCTGGGTTTACAGTAAAAAATTTTTAAAAAATGAAATAATTGTTCCAGTTCTTCTCACACTTAGGTTCATGTTAGAGACCCACATAAAAAAATAAAGTTTTTTCATTGTGTATAGATAGCTGTGGACTGTAACAAACATCTTAGAAAGAAAACTTGTTTAAACTGACCTTCCTCATGGAGCCCTTCAATATATTCTCCTGCCTTTGGGCCATGACAGCTCTAGCCAACAACACCTTATTCTCTGTACTTGATGTATTAATTTTTTTAGAGTTTTGGGTTTGTTTTATTTTGTTACTATTGTTAATTTGTCTGAATTTTATATATTTTCTCTCACCAACAACAACATGATGTGCTCAGGGCAAAAATTATTCAGGATAAAGAAAGAGATGAAAAACTAATTTTTTCAGGGCGCCTTGGTGGCTTAGTCAGTTAAGTTTCTGCCTTCAGCTCAGTTCAGGATCCCAGGGTTCTGGGATCGAGCCCCACATCTGGCTCCATGCTCTGCAGGGAGTCTGCCTTTCCCTCTCCCTCTGCCTGTCGCTCCCCCTGCTTGTGCTCTCTCTGTCAAATAAATAAATAAAATCTTAAAAAAAAAAGAAAAACTTTTTCTCATATATGTACATTTCTAAAATTTAATTTTGCTAGTCTTGGATTATGGGTGCTTTCATAATATTTTTAAATGGTTTTTCAAATTAATTAAGTTTGTCTAGGGTCAAATTTTGTTTCCAATAATGCTACCAATGAGTACCTTGGCAAGTTATTCAACTTCTTTATCTCAGATTTTTTTAAAGATTTATTTATTTATTTTAGAGGGAAAGAAGGAGAGCATATGAGTGGGGGGAGGAGAGAAGGGAGAGAATCTTCAAGCAGACTCCCCACTGAGCATGAAGCCTGACATGGGACTCCATCTTACGACCATGAGATCATGACCTGAGCCAAAATCAAGAGCTGGATACTTAACCGACAGCCACCCAGGTGCCTCAACTTCTTTTTTTAATGAAATTCATAATAATAGTTAACTCAGCTGTAAGGATTGAATTAATATTCTTAAAATCTATAAATAATTATTAATATAAGTATTTAATAGAAAATATAATGACAAATTATTACTCTTTCAGCTTTTGTTTCTATTTCCAAATCATATTTTTATAATTTTTCTGGATATTTATAAGAAATTGTTGCTTTTTTTCTCTTAAAACTCCATTTTCAAAATATGAAAATGTACTGATTTAGATATCCTTTATTCCTCATAATGTTTCAAAAATCTGTATTTAGAGCCTATCAATTTTTCTCTTAATATTACCTCTAGGAAAGGAAGTATTTTAGATTAATTAAAAGTACCCCCACACCACATTTTCTGCCTAAAAGCTTGTTGATTTTATTTCTACATAGTATAGAGGATATGTCTCACTTTGGGATTGTACACTAACCCATGAAAGCCACATATCCCTTATGAAAGGCAAAAATATGGATAAAGAGAAAAAGGGTTATCAAGAAGATATGATTTGACTACAAAGAATTGACTATAAACACTGAATCAGAAAAAGAAGTATTTACATTTCCTTACTTTTAATTAATTAAATTTTATTTAATTTTAATTAAATACTTTTTAAATTTTTTAAGTTAAATATTTTAATTTTAATTATGCTTTCCATACTTAACAAATTAAATTCTCAGGGTACAGTCTGAAACTTAGTTAATGGTTTGTATTTCTAGGTTTTAGATGCAGTACTTTTACTTTAAGCAAAACAGGTTTTTAAAAATTGATAGGTTTTATTTTTAACATCTTTTTATGACTTCTATATATTCTGAAATAAGCTCCTAAAATTCAACTATTTACATGGACATAGAATTGAAGTAACATATATTTAAATATTGTTTGCTCAATAAATGCCTTAGATAAAATATCCAGTCAATTGCAAATTGGTTCATTACTGGGAATATGCAACTCTCCTTAGAGTTCTATATTGTTTGGTCATTTGAAGGTAATTACAAAACTACTTTCTGCCATATGAATTGTAGCCTAATTAAACTAGCCTCTAGGCAGCCACAGTGGTGATGCTGGATAAGCAGCATTTTCTCAAATTCCCCCAATACTAGTATGTTTCTCTCAATTTTGCTGATTTCATGTGTTCCCTGCCAACTTAAAACTTTTTCATATTTTAATATGACTCAGTGCTGGAATAAAATCCTTCATAGAAAAAAAATCAGCAAGATCTGCTTTGAAAAGAGTAAAACAATGAAATTTGTGAAATTGGTGAAAACAACCACCAGGAATAAACATGTATACATTTTATACACATGGAGTAAAATTATAATTAAATACTTGCTATGTTGTGTTCAAATATAAATTAATGAGTAAGTGAATATGTCAGTTTAATGGCATTGTTTCTAAGCTCAAAGAAATGCAGATATATATATATATATGTATATATATATACATATATATATATATCTCAAATGGGTTTAAATGCAGCTTCTAGTGAAAGTTATTAGAAATAGCACTTTAGATACTTCTAAGGTTTGGTTTTTAAATAGTGTAAATTAGCATTTACTTAAAGAAGACTGGTATAACAATAAGTATGTGAAGAATTGTGCAGCCAATAATAAGGAATAACTTAACTTGAATATTTTCAGGGATTCATGGTAGTAGAGTGAATAAAAGTTGTAAATTCATGTTAATTCATACATTGGTGCATGCAATGCTCATTTCACATTTTAGGAATATATGACAGTGCCACAAATTTAGGTTTTACATCATAGACTTAATTTTATTTCATTTTTAATTATAAAATATTCTAAACAAATTGAAAAAATGTAAAGATTAATGACATACTAAGCCATGTCCTTCCATTGAGATTTCGTAGACTATATATTGCCATAATTCACTTTAGATATTTTTAATGAAATTAAATACTAAGATAGTTTTAAGTACAGTTTGTTCTTTTTTCTTTCCAATGAGAACACCATGTTTCTGAATTTGCTCTGTGTCCTTAAGCAAACAATAACTACATAATTTATGAAAATACATATAAACATGCATACACACATTCATATCACATGCGTTAAGACACTGGGAAAAACAAAACATACAAAATTCAAAAAAGAAAGTAGCCCTTAAGAAAGAAAATGAAAATGATATTGTTAATGCTAACTTTCTTATACCAGTAAACAACATGTTGACACTGGTTATTAGTTTACCTTGTCACTTGAAAGGTATCTCCTTTGCTACTCTTACCTCCTACTGTTAATGAGAATCATGCCACTGTTGCTGCCATGTAAATGATCTGCAATTTCCAAGTTACTTCCAGTACTTATTGTCTCTTATGATATTTAGTTTCATCAGTATGCTTTCATGTGGATTTATTTTATTTTTTATGATATTACTCAAGACTCAGCAAATAATTTAGTTTTTTATCTAATATTTAATGAGGGCTTCGTATGGGTCAAGTGCTGCTCTAGGTATAAAAACACTCTGAACAAGGCAGACATAATCTCTGATGCTCGCCATGTACACACTCTAGAAGGGATAACATTGAGATGAACCAAATAGATCAAAATACATATATTGTGAGATCTTAAGTGTTTTCATTAAATTTAGAAAACTAAAAGGTTATTTCTTAAAATGTTCATCATCCCAGCATTATCTAGGTTTTCTACTATCTACTATATTTCCTATTAAATTCATTTTGTATTGTTTTATTCTCTTATCCATGTCTTCACTCCTATTTGTTTTCCTGCTCCATGAAGAATACTCTGTTTTTCTCACTCTTCTTTCTCTGCAAATACTGTGTTTGGGTGACAGAGAATAGTGGACAGAAATATTTATTATTCATATATGCATAAAGTTTGAGGTAGATATTATCACAACTTCTCATTGGAAAAGTAAAAATGTCTATAGTTCTGAGACTGTATCATACTATCTTTGAATTCCCAGTGCACAGCAATGTTGCTGGAAAACACCCATTTATTTAATTAAATGTCAATATATAAAGATGCATAGTTAGTATCTGTATGGCATTGAAAATACATGCATTTTAATTATATGCTAATTCAAGAGTAATGCTGTTTAAGTTTTAGGAGCTAGTTATATGTGAATATTTAAATTTAAATAAATTAATTAAAATAAAATAAAACCAAATATTCACTTTTTCATACTGGTCCATTTCAAATGCTCAATTGCATTCGATAACTAATAATTAACATATTATAGGGCACCTAAGACATAGAATTTTTCCATCACTGCAGAAAGTTTTATTGGATAGTTCTCTGAAGGATATGACATTTCAACATTATCTGTTACATATATCCTCAAGTTTAGATTGACATAGATGAAATACATTATTTTCACAGTGCACTGGTATATCTTATATTATCCCTAATCAATTTATAAGACTGACCAAATCGAAGGACCTTGACATCTGAATCTTAAAAAAAAAACAAAACCCATTCAAATTCTACAGACAATACCAGCTAAACCACAGCATGCATTCAACAAGCAGTCATTTAGCTCAACACTAGCAACATGGCAACAAATAATCATGTTTCAAATGAGACAGATTTGTCAAATATCAGTTTGATAATGTTTTACAAAAGCCAAAATAAAATCTGCATTGTTGCATAGTGGTAGTCCAAAGAAGGACATAATCAATTCTTTCCTGGTGGGGAGAAGATGACACAATAATGTCTAGAGTTGAATCAGAAAAATAGAGTACTGATTTGTTAGTCCTAATATGGGGAACAAGGAAGAAGGGAGAAGTGCACTGAGGAAAAAGCAAGAACATGAACAAAGTTCAAGGTTCCAGAAAGAGAAGTATAGCAAATTGGAATTATTTGAGAATGGTAATGTAAAATGCGTGTGGCAGGCATAAGAGAGTTGAGGCTGGAGAATGAGACAAAGACACACTCACAGAGAGCCTTGGATTACTCTGTGGCCCACATTAGTTACTAATAAATAATTCTTAAAAACACCACTACTTTTCCTGTTACTTCTGCAGGAACACGCATGTAATTATTATAATGAATAGTAGTTCATAAAATATAACTCTTTCGATGTCACTCTGTATGTATCTTTTAGTACTCTGTGGAAAAGTACCACATAACATTTTTATCTTCTGTTATGTATTAATATGAAAAAGAAGTATTACCGTAAAGTGTGTAGCAATATAACACTATGTAAAAGTGAATTTTAAGGATCATTAACCATTTCTCTTTAAAGTAGCTTCTGGTAGTTAAATATCCTATGTTTGAAATGATATCACATTATCAAATATGCCCTTCACCTTTTTTAGTCTTATTTTAACCTCATTCTTAACAATTTCATTTTAAACTATGCTATATATTTAACTTTATAATCATCTCCATTATAAAAAAGATAAGATTCCATCAAGAGCATTCTCATGTGTAAATCTTGTCTTCACAGGAAATACTTCATTGCTGGAATTCATTCACTTATACTAGTGGAAGTGTTCCAAGATGTTAAAGACTCATTTAATAAATTGATTTTCACAAAACTCATGGAAGCTATTATTCTCATTTATTCAACATCAAAAAGTGTCTTTCTTTGCTAATCATTAGGAGATTAATTACAGTCATAGGCAGCAAACCTGCAGCATGAAAATGAAGTAATTTAGTACTCAAATAATAAAAAAATATATATACATATCCTATGGTGAGGTTTGCTGCTCTCTGTAGAATTTATTATATTGCAGAGTGATTGGATATTTTAATTGAAATAATTGTAATTGCCTTCTACGGTTCTAAGCTACCATCTAGGATAGGGGAATATTATAAAGTATTTTCTTTCTAAATACAGATGGTTCAGAGATATAAACAGACTTTCAGATACAGGCACATGTCAGTTAAAATACAATTTCATATTAGATATAAATTTGAAAATTTCTATCATGATATATATAATTAACATATAAATATATGTAAATATCCCATTTTATAAGAAATCTTGAAAATTTTTATGTTGTATGTGACACCACATTTTTGCAATATCCAATGATTATTTTTCTGCACTAAAAGTTACATTTCCTAAATGGTTTTTCTTAAAAGATAAAATTGTTCAATTTAATTTTTTATGATAGGCCCCTGGTGGTTTTGAAGAAATATAAGGGCAAGCAAAGAAATCTCTGATTTAAAGATGCAAGATCTAAACAAAGTCTGGATTGCATAAACCACTTTGGGAGAGAGCAGACAGACAACTTCTGCATGCTACCCTTTCCAAAGACATTTCTCAGGTCAATGGGTCTTATGCACTTCTCTGAGAGCTCTCAGATTTGCTCTTGATTTTCCCCCTATCTCACGTGCTCACAACCTTGAACTTCTTAGAGCATCTTCTAAAACTTACTTATAATGGCAATTACTAACCTATCAAACATTTCTATGGGCCAGAACTTTTTACTTATTAACTCATTTTATCCTTGCTATAACCCAACAATGGGAAATACTATTTTTATCTTCATTTTTGCAGGAATGCAAATGAAGAACAAGAGAAAAGTTAATTAAATTATCTATAGTTACACAGCTAGTAAGAAAGGAAACTGGCTATGAAGGCATAACATCTAGCTCTAGTCCTTCTCTCCTCTCCTTCTATCAACCCAGAAGCAATAGAATGAGGTAATATTTTTTTCTTATTTCATAACCTATACAATGCATGTAAACCAAACCAGACTGTGGGAATACACAGTGCCTGGATAGATGAAATCTGACTAGTATATGCCTCCCTGGATGAGACTAATTGAAAAGCAAAGGAGTGCCCGAAATGCTGGGCCTCCTTCAAAGTTTCTTGGCTGAAAGTGGCCAGATTCTTACTGCAGGTCAAGGCTCTCATCTAGGGAATAAATGTCTAAATTTGAAGAAAAACAGACACCTGTAGCGGTCATGTACTTCAAGAACTCCTTGCCTCTTTGCTTTGCATGCACTTTGCATGCACCGCTTGTCCTTATCATACACTGCTCCATACTTTATTGTCCTGACCATGAAGGTTAAGCTTTCCTCCTCGTCTTGCGCTTGCTCTTGGTGTATTGGTAAGACCCCAATAAAAGCAGAGACAATGCTTGGCTCAAGGCCTTTCGCCACTAAAGCGTCTGGTCCCCAGGCCTCTCCTTTCTAGTACTAAGGTGTCTGGAGTAATCTTTTCATTCGCTGTCTTAGAGTTTACTGGCCAAACCTGACACCAGATAGTCACAGCACCTTGCTGCTGCTGCTGCTTCTTCTTCTTTTTTTTTTTTAGCACCTTGCTTCTTAAGGAGAAACATATTTATTTGAGTAATAATGTGAAGAAAAATAACAGCAGTGTCTATTTCTTTTTTCCAGGCAAGGATATACTTATATTTTGGATGTTCATAAAATAAATGTAAAGACAATAGTTGGTACAAGCAATGGCAAATGACACTGGTAGACAGGTCTTAGCCAACCTATAAGCTTCATCACCACTTTTGTAAATTCTTTCGAATTGTAAGCCTGCTAAACAGTTTTAACATAAGTCTCCCAGCACCCCTAAGGCACTCTTCTAAGAAGATAACTGCTCATAACTCCCTTTTGTAGGAGAGTTCTGGAGTTACCATTCTGTGGATGACAATGGATGTCTATTTTGTTTGATAGGGGTGAAACTGTATACTTCCACTAGGAGGTATATGTCTGAATATCATTCCGCTGTATCAACCATTGATGATCATTGCCTGGATCCATTAACTCATCAAAAAGAGTTACAAAATATTTATATTCTACCCTTCATTTTTCTCATATTCTTCAGAATATTTCTATAAAAGAAACTTCTATTCATTAATGATGTGGTTAAAGGATCAAGATATTGAATAAAAGGCAAAATAAACTATTGATTTTTTTATCTTGTAGCATTTTATGAAATTTTCTTTCATTCTCCAAAGATGAGGAAAACCAATTAAAATCTTTTGACATACGTTAAGAACTCATGGATTGATTGATTGGTTGATTTTTTAAGAACTCATGGATTTAAACATATTTAATATATATTTAATCCATAGCAGTGATTATTCTTGTTGATGCTCAGATTGTCCCTGAGTGGCCACTGAGAGATTTCTTTGACTGGGAAAGGTTTCTTGACATAGAGTCACTAGTCAAATAGCAAAGATAAGTAGCCTTGATAACCACTGACAAGAAATATTTTGGAATCACCATGTATAATTCTATCCTATATTCAGAATAAGTAATTTTTCTAAGGTGGGCTGGCTACTTATAGTGGGTCATAGTAAATACTGACCTTGATTATTTATGCTAGGTATGTCTGATGCTCCAGGCTTGTGCAAGGTTTTGAGCAGTTTTGAATAGATAAAACTAGAAAATATGTGTTTTAAGGATAAGATATATGAAACATTGATATTTCCCATTTTAATTCAAGGCCACAGAGTTTTTACATAACTTCATAAATCTTCCATATGTATGTTCTTCAGACTGAAAAAATCTGTTTTCAATGATACCTGCACAATTATTCATGTTTTATTTTACAGTACACATTGATAACAGCCTAACATAAAAAATAAAGGACTAATGTAGACAATATTATTACAGAAGAGCAGTCTTCTAAGAAACATTCTACTTATTTCAGTACTTAGATTTTATAACATTAGAAAAGCAAAATCAAAATACTGTTTTACAGTATTTTAAAAGCATATGTAATATTATCTGTTTATTCATTTTATTTTTAATTTTAATGATTCCTTTTAAGATTAAACTTTTAATAAAATTATGCAATATAATTCATGTTACAAAGTCAGATCTAACAAAAGTATGTTCCCAGAAATAATGTGTCTTCTATTTTATTCCCACACTCTAATTGAATTATTCTATTTATCTATTTACTTTTATAGTTTTTTTCTAATTTTTAGTTTTTCCTTCCATTGTTCTCTTTTCTTAAATATAAGTAGAAATAGAAATGTGGTTGTGTATTTATAAATTTGTATTTATTATTAGGATATATTTGTGAATATATATATGTATATATATATATACACATATATAGTCACACATACATATATATTCATTGTCAGAGTCTCTGAAAAGTTCTTCATTCCTGGTAATTTTCCATTCATTCAACTAAAATCTGACCTTCTCTAGCCCCATATCCTGCTCCCATATAGTATCAGAATTGCTTCTCTCGGGGCACCTGGGTGGCACAGCGGTTAAGCGTCTGCCTTAGGCTCAGGGCGTGATCCCGGCATTATGGGATCGAGCCCCACATCAGGCTCCTCCGCTAGGAGCCTGCTTCTTCCTCTCCCACTCCCCCTGCTTGTGTTCCCTCTCTCGCTGGCTGTCTCTATCTCTGTCAAATAAATAAATAAAATCTTAAAAAAAAAAAAGAATTGCTTCTCTCCCTATTGTCTGTATTTGGACTAAGAAAATTTCACAAACTTACTGCCCCCGACCATGTGAAACTTTACACACTTATGCTCTGTTCAACCATAATCCCAAGTAGGAAAAACCATATATAATCCCTTCCATCCCAAAATGAAGTAAAGAAGTTCCTTCCCCAAACTATATTTTGTGCTGTCATTCTTCGCAAGTCAAATTAAAGATTTTCTTGTTTAATAGTAGCATGGTAAACAAAATTTTAACACTCTTCTTTTCCACTTAATGTTAAATCCCAGTGTTCATTCCATGTTTGTACATTATGATATTTCTCTTTCCTTCTTAAAGCTGTATAGTATCCCATATGAGATTTAGTATAATGTATTTAACCCATACCTTAATGAAGGACAACTGTGCTATTTACAGAATCATATTATTACAAATAGCACTGAAAATAATAACTGTGTGTATGAGTTTTCATAATTTTACAAGTGTATCTTTACTTTTAAAGTGTATCTTTAGTTGTAACTCTTTCATCAGGGTGGCCCAATTTTGCAGTTTCCACCAACATGAGTGTCTGTTTTCCTGCAGCCTTGCAGCCTTACTGAGTCAGAAAACTTTTGGACTTTTGATAATCTGCTAGATGAAAAATACTGTTTCAGTGTAGTTGTGATCTATAATTTCTCTTACTTTGAGCAAATTGAACATTTTCTTTATATACAAAAGACAAATTTGAAGTGACATTTCTTTTTCTATGAAACTCTTTTTGTCTCTAGCTATAGAGTTGTTGACCATTTTATTCTTTATTTTCAGAAGCTATTTATTATAGATATCAATAATTGCCTTTAATTATTATTTTTATTTCCAAGTCCACTCAGATGGCCATTTTTTGGAATACTGAACAACTATCTCAATAAAAGATTTAAAATTTTTTTTAAAAGATTTTATTTATTTATTCGACAGAGACGGAGACAGCCAGCGAGAGAGGGAACACAAGCAGGGGGAGTGGGAGAGGAAGAAGCAGGCTCCTAGCGGAGGAGCCTGATGTGGGGCTCGATCCCATAACGCCGGGATCACACCCTGAGCCAAAGGCAGACGCTTAACTGCTGTGCCACCCAGGCGCTCCAAAAGATTTAAAATTTATTTTAACTTAGCATCTCACTATCATACACAGTAGACATTTATAACTTATGCTACTCTGTATATTTTGATTGCCCTTCAAATGGGAACAAGTCTTCCACGTTTTCATTCCTGAATCTTTGAAATAGAAGATAAATATTTACTTCTGCAATTTCTGTGGCAACAAAGGTATAATCACATGACCTAATTTAGCCTTAAAACAACGTGAGGAAGCAGATGCTATTGAGAATCTATTTTCAGGAAAGGGACCAGTTTATTGCATGTGACTATGGCAGTAATTATGTACATAATGGCCAGAGTCAGTTAGGTGAGCTATAGTATATGTGGTCTGGGCAGCATTGATGAGTCATGGCTGATAGAACCCATAATATTAGCACCCTGTAACAACGGTGTTGCTACTACCTGACTAGACTCCAAACTCTTGTCCTCTCAACAATCTATTAGCTAAATTATATCTTGTAATAAATGTTGATCCCAATTAAACAAGTTACAATGGGCTTTGTAACTAAGAACTCTGACTGACTGGAATCCGAAGAGGATTACTACAGGTAACAGACCCTCATGAAATAAAATTCTGATATTTCTTATGTTTTTGTGAGTTTGAAGGATTTAAAGATCCAGCTAGCATTAAAGGATGAGAATCTGGTAGGCTTTGGCACACAGGTGCAGAGTTTTTAAAGTTAATGCCTGTTTGTATTTGCCTATTAAACATAAGATCTTAGGAAACTGAACAGGTTCTGCCAAAGAACAGGGTGAGCGACATGGAGAATATCATGATTTAGTGTGTGTTAGCTACTTGTGATTATACTAGAGATTTTAAATAAAGAAAGAACAAATTCAAAGTTCCAAACATTTGATTCGAAGTATGGTTTGATAACCAGTAACTTTTTCTGACTGGACATAGATGCTATATCCTAGTTTCCCAAGGGCCGAGTCACCCAGACTTCAAAGTACCTTGAAAGTTGTCAAATTATATCATTTGAATTATTAGATTTTTCAGCCTTTAAAAATAAAAATTAAGGCATTTAGTAGTAAAATAGTTGAAATGAGAATTGAAATGAAAGTATGTGAGAGAGTTAGATGAATCAGATGATTCCCATGACCCAGCTTTCTCTAACTCTCCCTCCCCCAGCAAGTGCAGCACCTTCCCCATCACATAAGGAGGTAATACTAGCCTCTCTTAATGAATGTGGCAAACATTTCAAGGGAAAGCACACCTTCTTAAGTTGGAGTCTAAAACACTTCAGTCTCATACATTCCCCAAATTCCCCATAGTTAGACTCATATCCCAGTATAATTAGACTCATTCTCTCATATTCTGTAGCAGTGGAATTTCACATGAAATTTTGTATGATTTTATAAATTTTGGATGGTGTTTTAGAGTAGGTTCTGGAAATGTTAGGCCATGGAACCTAGAATATAATTTCATTCAGAATTATAGATAAACTTCTTAGAGTTTACAGTTTAATGTGCTTGCTCTTATAGCCAAGAGAGGTTCTTCTCGTTTGTTCATTTGATGTCTAAACCCAGAAATCTCAAAGCTCTTCCATAATAAATGAAGCTAAGATGCTAGAAATTCCTTAGTATAATGTTGTGAATTAAAACACAGGACAACACAATAAAACTCAGAACAATAACAAAATAATGGAGTACGTTTATCATGTTGATCCAACACCAATCTCTGGCTCTTACCTAAGACACTCTCCCATGACATAGAGGAGGGTGCCAGAATCTTTTAAAACACAGTATTGTTTTTCCTTTAAAGTTGAATGAGCAGCATTATAATTAAAATATTCTTGTGAATATTGTACTTTGGCACTCAGCCTCTATTTCCATCTCCTTTGTTACTTTGCTTGACTTACAGAGAATTAAAGCCTAAAATCTGTTTTGTTTTGTTTTTCCTCACAAGACTTCACTGGAACTATGTTTCTAGATTTAATTTGAATTTTGTCAATGATATGCCCTCAAGCCAGATTTGTAATGTAGAATTGACACAGAGGCAGTATATTCTCTATCTTGGAAGATAGCTTGCTCTGTTAAAAAAAAAAAAAAAAAAAGGAAATGGAAAGAAAAATAGTTAACCAGCTAAGTGGCTGGTTTAATGGAGACCTTGTAACTTGTAGTCTGGAAAACTGGAGTACAAATACTGACAAAACAACCTCAGCCTTCAGGTGCCCTCTCTGCTCAGTTATGGAGTTGCAGTGCCTATGGAGTTACATGTCTAAGGCCATCTCATAGTTGATGGAAGTTATTTGTGATTTCTGGTCCCAGAATTTGTAATGAAAGACTTTCTTCTGCTGCCCTTTGAGCGGCAAGTATCCTGATTACTGGACCTTAGAGAAAGCATTTTACCTCACTGAAGGGAAAATTGTATTCCTCTGATAGGACTTTCCCATAATACAATTGGTTGCTTCTGGGCCTAAAGTGCATAAAGTGAGTATGAGAAGAGTTATTGTGAAATGAAAATGTCATATCCAATCAATGACCAAGTTTAACTTCCAAGAAAAAATAAGCAGCACACAAAAATTGAACAGCATCTCACCCACTGCTTATAGAACTGCTCCCACCTACTGCAGTTTTTTTTTTTTCTATTTCTTAACACTATTTCAGTGGAGTGTTATCTACGAGATTGCTCTACCTAATAGGGAAGCATGATTTTCTGTAAGGGAATAGCTGACTTATAAGATGGGCAAATTCAAAAGAGTATAGCAGCAATTCACCATGACTATGGCAAATTGTTGGCAGCCCACAGATAGCATTATATGTTTCGTGTAATACATTAAGCTCTAGTCAGTGCTTTTTGCCATACATATGTCATTCTGAAATCTAGTAATATATACTTCGTTTGGGATATAAATGCTATTGTTAATGGCCCAGATAAAGAGTTAGATCCTTTGACTTTTCAGGATTGGGTTGTTAAAGGGCTATGAAGAGCCAATTCAAATGGAAGCAAACACAGTAGGTATGAGCCTGGAGGAAAGCAACTGGAGAAGTAATACTGATCAGTATTTCCATTTCCATTTAGCTCTCTGGATCCATATTTGAATTCACTGAAAAAATACAAGCTCCATGAAGGTATTCAGTACTAAATGAGGAATTTGTGTGATACATGTCGTAGGTACCCATGCTCATAGACAGAAGCTACTTGTAAGCCTCTGCAAGGACACAGGTTTTGGAAAGATATTAGCATATAATTTGTGGACATGGGCAAGCTTGCAGTTCTCAGATAGCCACTGTAAAACATCTACCTCTACACAGGGGCCTAGGATATGTTTTATTTGCCATATGCATTTTGTCAGGATATGAAGTTGCTGTGCTTCCTGCAGGAACAGACAATAGGCACATACAATTAAAGCACTAAGTGACTATATCTTTTTCCCCCCTAAGTATTGTGATTCCTTTTTGCAGCTACAGCTACCAAGACATGGACTTCTTGACATACTATTAATTGGTTGCTTCATGCTTCTTTTTGCAGATGCAGTTACCAAGGAATGGACTTCTCAACATAGTATTAATTGGTTGCTTGGTATCCCCCAAAGACAACATGGGCTGGTGACTCTAACAATAACCTTCACTGGCTAGCTGGTCTACCTATCCTCTTCAGAGTATATCCAGATATTTATACTGTGAACATTAGTATTACCTGCAAAGGATCCTCTGAGTTGGCCAGGCTTTAAAGTTTTCCTAGTATAGTAGGGAGAACCAATGGGAATAGTTTATCTGATATGAAAGGACCTAGAATTTCCATATCTCAGCTTCGACCATTTGTCTCCATTTTCTGCTCCCAAAGCAACTCCAGTTAATGGCCCAGGAGGTTCACATTGGTTGCAATAAAGATGACTGGATGACCACAAATGTTTTTTCTCTTTATCTTTCAAGATGAAACCTATTACCCCTCTCACTAGAAGAGCAACTCTAATGCTAGCTACAATTGGAGTGATTTTACAATTTGTTGGATGTCTACTCTAAAGGTAGAAAATACTGTTCCGGTTCTTATCCATTTGTAGTGAATTTCATGTGTCACGCAGCCACCCGTATCCATTTCCATGATAATTCTGTGAACACAGTGACTCCTGTCTTTCATTAGAGTTTGCTGCTCCAAAGAAGGAATACCGTTTGGCTAGTCCCCAGCAGGAACAGCAACACTTGGTTGGTCAGAATGAATAGGTCTTAATCCACAAAAGAAAGAGGTAAGCTCACATAGGGCAGGACTTGTTTACAGTGAAAAGTTCTGTCTTTCTTATTTTATATTACATGTATGGGCAGACAGCCTTGATTAAGCCTCCTCTAATATACCAGCTGGTAGAATCAACTTACAGTATGATTTTCTTAAAATATTAAGACCAGCATGTCCCCAAATTTATCTTGTTGTGAAACCATTCCCAGATAATGCCTTAAGAATTTTCGTTCTGAAATTATTTGAAGTTTTTGCTTGCCTTTCTTGGTGCTATTCTTGATAGTCATATTAATTATGTTAGATTCTCTTTATCTTCTCTAGCAGAGTAACAGTCTCATTTCTTCCTGTTGGCTCCCAGTGGATTGGACCTCTATTACTATCAACAACTGCTGAAGTTCTCATATAAAGCCCAATTAATCACTCTTCCTGAAGAGGGAGTTTTCATTAAATAATCCCCAATGGGCCAAGAGTTATACTGAGGGAAACTAGAACTTTTGTTTAAAATGGCCGTGATGTCTCCCTACCCTGCACTCCATCTTACCCAACAACTCCAAATCTTCCACTTGATATCAACAGCCTCAATATATAATTTCACTAGCTGAGCTTCAAAATCTCCTCAAGATCATTCCCTGTGATTCGTGGTTTCCTGTTTTTTTTCTGTAGGATTTCTTTTCATATAATCATCTCTGCCTCCACAGCAAATGCTTTGTTGGATAACTATGGAGGCTAGAAGAATCCTATGAACTCTAATGTTATTTCCCTTAGACATTCTCAATCTGATAATAACCATTCTGTTTAGCTTACAATGTGGATAACTGTACACTTTGCATAATACACACTGAAACCCGAAGAACACAGCACTTTTTATATGGAATGATTGCAAGTAAGAGAACTTCAAATATTGGATTCTGGAATTGGTTGTCTTCTCTAACTGGTACGCTGGTAGTCTATTGAAGTTTGTAAACTAAGTGACATAATGGGAATAAGAAATATAAGGAAAGTAAAGGTGAATGGCTGATTCTACATTCACTAAAGCACTAAAAGAGAGAAATTATCAACACTGGTTTGAATTTATCTACTTGAAATAAGAGGCCAAATAAGTTGTTGATCCACCACTATGGAGTTCCAAATCCCTTATGCATTCATAAAACTTTACTAAACTTTATAAGAGCCAGGGTTCCCTTGTTTCTACAAGATAAAACTTGAAATGCAGTTTTATTTCTTTCTTTTTTTTTTTATTTTTATCCACTCCCTAAATATACTTCTGCAATTTTCTGTTGAGAATTTACACTCAAGGGTGGAAGTATGTTCAATTTAAGTTCTCCCTTCAGCAAAAATGGCTGAAAAGATATTTCTTCCCACATGCTGCAATAATCTTTATGGCAGACAAATGGGAACTTCAATGGATTGAGCAAATGTAATATGCCAGGCATTTTTCATGTTAACTCATATAATTCTTCCAAACAACTCTATGAGCTGAACATTATTTTCATCCCAATTTTACACTTGAGGAAACTAACACTTATATAGGTTAAAAAACCTGCTCAGGATTGAAGTACCCAAGTAGAATTGTAGAGTGGCATTGACTTGTTTGCTAAGCTACACTTAATGCCTCCTCCATCCTTCTAGCCTGTTTTAGCATTTATTCATCCCAACTACTGCATACCCCTTCATCTTCATGGGCTACCACTCTATGTATTCACTCCTGGGTGCATTATTAGTATATGTTTTTTTCCTATTACAATGTATTTTAAGTAGAGTGATATGACGTGCTGGTGTAACAATGTGAATAAAGTGCAAGAAGGAACTTCTGTTTTGGGCCAAGATAGAGTAACAGGAAAGATAGTTACTTTCCCATATGAAACAGTAGAAAAATAAATCAGCAGAGTAAATGAAATACACATTGTATTTCTATACATTTTACCAGGAAAAATAAAGGATAGTGGTCCATGAGAGATGGGAAGCAAACATGTTTAGGTCTATGAATGCCCCAGCTTACTGCTTTCAGAAAGTTGCCAGACTGTAGAATGGAGAAGAAATCTCAGTAAATATTGATGGCTTCCTTGAGTTGGGGGAAAGGGCCAAGAGTCCAGAGAAACAAAGGTAGACAGGGTTCATGGGATAGGAGCAAGAAGCATAGGGAGAGAAACCCATAGATTTTAGAGGATTTGTCACAAGTATTCAACAGAATTATAAATGTCACATTGGGGAAACACTACTCAAGAAGTTAAGAATAGTAGTGCATGACACATAATCAACATGGTAAATAGTTCATGTTCCAACCAGCCATACTTGAAAACCTCATAACTTATGACTAATTGAATAGCATCCTCAGAAGTATGTGTCCTCAATAGTAAGGAAAAATTGACATATACTAAACACAGCTTTGGTTTCCCCTAAGAAATATTAAGATCAAGATTCAAAGGCAGATCAGTTACTTTACAAGTAACTGGTCTACATAACCGAACTAAACTCAGAAATATTTATGCAATAAAAAATATTCAGCACCTAAAAATGTGAAATTCACAATGTCTTTCTCCTGATTGAAAGGTGTAAGAGATACAAGAAAATAGGAATACACAACCCAAGCATGAGAGGAGTCAATCAATTAAAACTGATCTAGAGGTAACAGAGATGTTAAAATTAGCAGGTAAGGCTATTAAAACTGTTTTTATAAGTATATGCCATTTGTTTGTTAGTGTGGACACCCATGACATAAAAGAAGGACTCAACTCAAACTCTGAGAGATGTTAAAAAAATGATTAAAGAAGACGATTTAGGTGATACAAACTTTAACACTTCATGAAATGTTTAGTTTCCATTTATAAAACTGAAAAATGGAACAGAAAGCAAGAAGCTTTATAGGATAAAGAATAAAGAAAAGGAAGAGACAAACAGAAAATTTCTGATTGGCTGAGGCCACACAGTCAACCTTACTTGGGTTGACAAGGCCCAGAGTTGGCTTGGCATTTGGGAATTAACTGACTGAATATTCTGTGTTTCTGGTAAAGCAGGACATTTATAGGGACATGAAAGTTGCTTACATTTTAGTTTGCCGACATGGCACCTCAGGCAGAAGTGGCTCTATTTTGTTTGTGCCTAGAAAGTTATTTTAACAGAGATGAGAATCAAAATGAATGAAATGAAAAGTATACCAAATGGCATTAAGAACAGATCAGATATTTTGAAGAAAAAGATAAGTGAACTTAGAAATAAAGCAGTAAAATTATTAAATTAAAAAAAGGAATATAAAAATTAAAAAAGAACATCATTGAGATGTGGGACAAATTAAGGGAAACAAAACAGTCTCCAAAAAAGGAAGTGGAGCAGAAATACATTTGAAAAAATGAAACTAAAAACTCTCCAATTTTGAAATAGCTATAAATAACAGCTCTAAGAGCTCAACACCCCCAAGCACAAGACATAAAGAAAACTACAAAAAAGCACAATGTAGTGGCGCCTGGGTGGCTCAGTCAGTTAAGCGACTGGCTCTTGGTTTCAGCTCAGATCATGATCTCAGACTCATGATATCGAGCCCAGTATAGGGCTCTGCACTCAGTGAAGAGTCCACTTGAGATTCTTTTCCTCTCCCTCTGCCCCTCCCCCGCAACCTGCATGCTCTCTCTCTCTAAAAAAAAGAACAGAAAAAAAAGCACAATGAATCAAATTGCCTAAAACCAGTGATGAAGACAAAATCTTAATAGAATCCATACAAGATGATGTGTTACATGTGAAAGAACAAAGATAAAATTCACAGATTTCTAATGAGAAATAATGCATGAGAGAAGACATTGCAATGGCATCATAAAGTACACACACAAAAAATCTGCCAACTCAGAATACTATATCCACAGAATATATCTTTAAAACAAAAGAGTAATAGACTTTTTAGAGATATGCAAAAGCTTAAAGAATTCAGATCTGAATTAGAAGTATAAAAGTTAGTCCTTCAGGCAGAAGAAATTACGGATCTATGTGGATGAACAAAGAACACTGGAACTGTCAACTTGTGGATATTTATATAAAATGTTTCCTCTTTATTAAATCTCTTTACAAGATGTTTAACTTTAAGCAAAAATAATTTTTAAAAATTATTGGAATTACATTATAGAAATGTAACTGTAAAATAATAATATAAAGACTTGTAAGGGAAAAAATGAAGTAGGCTATTGTAGGGGTGTCTGAGTGGCTCCATCGGTTAGGCATCTGCATTCAGCTTAGGTCATGATCCCAGAGTCCTGGGATTGGGACCCCTATTGGGCTCCCTACTCAGTGGAGAGCCTGATTCTCTCTCTCCCACTCCCCCTGCTTGTGCTTGCTCTCTCTCTATCAAATAAGTACATAAAATCTTTTTTTTTAAAAGAAAGTACGCTATTGTAAAGTTTTTACACCATGTTTATCATGGTATAATGTCATAGTAGACTGTAATAAGTCAAAGATATACAATCTACACCTGAATGTAACCACTAACATAGTAAACAGTATAGCAATAAAATGCCTCCAAAATGAAATAAAACTATACTAAGAAAACAAGCCAGTAAAAGAAGAAAGAAGAGATAGAAAAATACCACCATGATGGTGGTAAGCATAACTACATCAGCCAAATGTAAATAGTATAAACACCCAATTAGAAAGCAGAGAGTTTCAAACTGGATGAAAAAAAAAAAAGACCCACTGTATGATGCCTTAAATAATGGATTTTAAGAGAAAGACACAGAATAATTATAAGTAAAATGTTAGACAAAGTTTTGCAAGGCTAGCAATAATCAAAAGAAGGATGAAATGGATATATAAATTTCAGAAAAAGACTTAAGAGGAAAGAAGTTTTTAGGGATAAAAGAGTCAATTTACCAAGAATTTATGCAATTAATAACAATAAAAAATATATGAAGTAACTGTGCAAAGTAAATGAAACACTTTTAAATTGTCCATATATCAAAGAAGAGATAAAAATAAACCTGAAAATATTTCAAAATGAATGAAAATAAAAACATAATATATCTAAATTTTTGAGCTGCTGATGTATCTGTGATTACTGAGAAATATGTAGAGCTGAATGTTTTTATTAGGAAAAATAAAATGTCTCACATGAAAGACCTCAGCCTCCAATTCAATAAAATAGAATAACAACAACAAATTAAACACAAATTAAGTGTAAGAAAGGAAAGAATGAAGAGTAAAAAATGAACTAAATAAAATAAATAGAAAAAAAGAAATCAATTAAATATATTACAGAATCTGAATAAATGAAACAAAAATTTGGTTCACTTATGGTCATTAAGTTAATAAAATTAATACTATGGGATGATAGCTCAGCATATTACCCCTCAGAGAAAAGATATTTGCCTCTTTACATTTAGACATCTTCAATATCTTTTTTTCTCCTTGGGCATCATCAATATCTTATTCCAAAGTTGTACTAATGTGAAACTAGTTCTCAGACATGATCACCAACCTGATTATTAATGAAGCCAGTTTAGAGAGATGTTTCCTGCATCTAGACTAGTCTTTACTCAACTTATCCATGATGCCAACGATTTTCATTATAAATCAAAGGGACATTTAATGGTTTAATATAAAACAAAAACAAAAGTAAAATAATCAAAAATAAAATTTTTATTAACACATTGTTGTCATAATAACTATATATCACATATCACTGTAATGGGATAAGATTGTAAATTGCCTTTTCTTAAAGGAATTATGCATTTTTATGTGTGTGTGTACAACAAATAGGGCAAAACGGATTTTTTTAGAGTGCCAAAACTATTAGTATGGTACTATAATAGTAGATAAATGACGCTATGTATTTGTTAAAACCCACAGAACTATAAAGCACAAAAAAAATCAAAATAAATATACGCAAATTTAAAAAATGTTTAGGAGTTTGGCGGTCTCAAGATAGAATTCAGAATGTGACATTCAAATCTAACTTTTCAAATATATGAAACAACCTTGTATGGGGGGTGGTAGGGAAAAGTGCTGAGCCAAGTAACTTTAGAGATGAGTGGGAAAGTAACTGCAAGTAAGAGCTATACGTTAGTTGATAATGCTGTGTCTATGAGTGTACAGGTTAACAATTCAGAATCCACTCTACATGTATACTGAAACTGAAAAATTTAGTAAATGGATGCTTAATGGTTGGGGGCAAGGTTTCTCACTTTTATTATAAATGACTAAGCGGGGAAGGCAAAAATTATCTAAGTGGTAATGTTTTAGAATTGGGGAAACCAGAATGAACTTATATTACCTTAATATATATGCATGAATGTAGAAATATAAATATGTATATATGCAGAGGATAGTATATGCCCACATATTTTGTTGCTTTTTCAATTGGGAGAGCTTAGAACCAAAGACACTCCAATAACAACGAGCCAACATAGAACCCGGATCTGGGGTTCTAATACCATTATTGAATAAAAGGAGTCAGGGCTCCTTGGAGAAATGGCTGGTAATCAACCTGGAAGAGAAAATACACAAGATGAGCCAGGAGCATCTCGTATTGCCAAAAATTAAAGAAGTGCTAAAAAACAAGCAGACAAATAAACAAACAAACCATCTCCCAGATGGGGGTATGTCAAAGGGAGATAGGAGGCAATAGAGATTGGCTAGTGGACTAAACCTAAAAACAAAAAAACAAATCCCAAAAAACAAAATAAATAAACTAGTATTAGATTTTAATCCTTAATATAAAGTCTGTATCTGAAAGTTAATATTGATATAAATAAATGATTGAATAAATAAATCAGGCACTATGGGCAAATCACTTGTGATGAAAAATTTTAAATGATTTAGGTAGATTCTCTTTCCTCAATGAGGTGGGGCATAACTCCTTACCCTTCATATCTGGTTGATAGTGACTTTCTTCCAAAGAGTATAGTATGAAAAGAATGAAAAAGAATTAAGTTCACAGTGGTGAAACAAAAAATTTTGCAGGAGAATTATACAATCTTTTGTTTTAGATAATGATTTTGGTAAGACTGAAATATTTCCTGTGGGAAGAAAAGCACTGAGGCCAAAAGATGGATGTGAACAGGTAAGATGATGGGGTCTCTTGAACTAACTGGCTAGGGGTAAAGATAGGAACCACGCATTTCTCTTTACGTTTCACTCTCAATCATATTTCTTTAAGCCTAAAATTACTTATATTTTTTTTGCTTTTTAACTAGGTGAAAGATGATAAATATAGATGATTTTTCTGTTAGTAAACAACACACACACTCATACATACTCCATACATTTCAGCAATACTAGATACAATAAGAAATAAAGGCAAATCTTATTTACTTATGTTGCTTTGCTAATCAATATCAAACTTGTTGAATAGCTATTGAAAATAAAATATTTTACTTATATGAAGTCCTCTTTGCTTCTTTCATGGTCATTAGATTAAAAGACCATGCACATTTTATAACAGAAGGAAAAATAATAATCAAATAAGGTCACAGATATTTAATTATTTTTGTTTATTGCTAAGTGTTAATGGTGTATTGGTATTCATCTGGACTTGATCACGAAGTTGTACTGAAATGGATCGTGTCTTTACTGAGAATTACGTACTTTTAACATTTTTAAAGTATCAGCCAATTTGCTGTCTAATTTGTATTATTTCTAAACATCAAGTGTTTATTTGTTAAATTTAATTACACATGAAATATTTTGCTTTTTATATATTTTCTAGGTCTATTTTTATGCTCTGTTACCTACAAAACTGTGTATTTGCCTGATGTAGATGCATAATCATCTTATTTAAATTGTGTCTCCTCTGAATGAATGTGATAATCCAAATCAACTTGTTTCACCATTTCAGCACTTATTTAAATTTGTCGAGTGGCTCGTATTCCATTAATTCAGAGACACACTTTGTCAATTTGATTGCCTATCTTGTTGGTACAGCTGCTTGTTTTCATAATCCAGTTGTATATTAAGGTATTTGAGTCTGTAGTTACATGACCAATCTTGTTTATTTGCTGATGACTCTCTGCTTTAATAATTGAAATCATTAGTGTATGAAATGTGTGTTTTGCAAACACTATGATCCATTACCAAACTCTGTGTTGGTACCCTAATTAATATAATCTATATTAAAGTGTCTTAGTGAAAAAGATGGAGCTATAATATAAAATATCAGTGTTATGGCATTTATTAACCAGAGGAAAATATATACCTTTCAATGTACATTTAGATATACATCGTTTTTTAAAATAGAAATTTTTAGTGAAGGTAACCAATTCTTATCATTTCTTTGCTATATCTAAGAAACTGGTGCAAAAGAATGACTGGAGGTAGCAATCTAAGGATAGGGCAGTGATTCCATGGTATTTTAAAAGATATATTTCCTTTTTATTCTTTCTGCTGTACCATGTTCAGCATATTGGCCAGTCTTCATGCTTGTCACCTCATGTTTACATGTGGTGTAACTGCTGCTCTTCTAGGCACTGTGTCCTTATCCCAGGCAGAGGGAGGGAAGGAAATGGAAGAGATGTAGGCATCATGCTAAATAAATGTGGGCAAAAACCTCTGGTAACCAAAGATGTAAAAATAATAATGATTTCAGATATACCTAACAAATGAACTTCTATATACTAGCACCACAGTCCCTGAAATTGGACATAAATCTATGATCCTGGATTAGGTCAAAATTGAGGAATTTACAACTCCATAATTCACCACAGATTAAAAATATGAGATCCATTAAAGAGGTATTTGTTGAACAAGAATCATTAGTTGTATATTGCAAGATATTAATTTCTTGTGGATACATAATGACAGCTGTGCCCATTTCTGTGAAAATTGCCAGCTCTTTCACCCTTACTGGAGAGATAACAAGATGGTACACCACAGATAAGTTTAGACAAAAATGATTTAAAATCTCTATTTGTTTATATATAACAAATATAAATACAATAAATGAGAATAGCTGCCATATATGTACAGTGTTACAAATTCAAAAAATTGATAAGGAAGAAGTAAAACTGTCACTATTTGCAGATGACATCATACTGTATATAGAAAACCCTGAAGACTCCACCAAAAAGTTATCAGAACTGTTAAATGAATTTAATGAAGTCACAGGATGCAAAATCAATGTACAGAAATCTGTTGCATTCCTATACACTAAGAATGAAGCAGAAGAAAGTGAAATTAAGAAAACAATCCCATTTAAAATTGTACCAAAACAATAAATTATCTAGGAAAAAACTTAATTAAAGAGGTGAAAGACCTGTACTCTGAAAACTATTAAACACTGATGAAAGAAATTCAAGACAACACAAAGAAATGGAAAGACATTCCATGCTCATGGATTGGTAGAACAAATATTGTTAAAATGTCTATACTACCCAAAGCAATCTACAGATTTAATGTCATCCCTATCAAAATACCAACAGGATTTTTTTGGTAGAAGAAACAATCCTAAAATTTGCATGGAACCACAAAAGACCTCAAATACCTAAAGCAATCTTGAAAAAGAAAAGCAAAAGTGGAGGTATCACAATTTCAGACTTCAAATTATATTACAAAGAGGTAGTAATTTAAATAGTATGTTACTGGCATAAAAATAGACATGTAAATCAATGGACCAGACCAGAAAACCCAGAAATAAACCCATGGTTATATGGTTAATTAATCTTTGACAAAGGAGGGATGAATATACAAGAGGAAAAAGAGAAGTCTTTTCGACAAATGGTGCTGGGAAAACTGGACAGCCACATGCAAAAGAATGAAACTAGACCACTTTCTTTCACCATACACAAGAATAAACTCTAAATGGATTAAAGACCTAAATGTGAGACCTGAAACCATAAAAATTCTTGAAGAGTGCACAAGCAGTAATTTCTCTCATATTGGCCATAGCAGTATTTTTCTAGATATTTCTCCTGAGACAAGAGAAATAAAAGAAAAATAAACTATTGGGACTACATAAAAGGTTTCTGCACAGCAGAGGAAACAACAAAACTAAAAGAAAACTTACTGAATGGAAGAAGATATTTGCAAATGACATATTTGATAAAGGTTTAATATCCAAAATATTTAAAGAACTGATACAACTCAATGCCCATCCCCCCAGGAATAATAATCCAATTAAAAATGAGCAGAAGACATCACAGACATTTCTTCAAAGAAGACCTACATATACCCAACAGACACATGAAAAGATGCCCAACATGACTCATCATCAGGGAAAAGCAAATGAAAACTACAGTGAGATTATCACACCTCACACTGTCAGAAATGCTAAAATCAAAAACAAAGAAACAACAAGTGTTGGTGAGGATGTGGAGAAAAAAGAATCCTCTTGCACTGCTGGTAGGAATGCAAATTGTGCAGCCATTGTGGAAAACAGTATGGAAGTTCCTCACAAAATTACAATTAGAACTACCCTATGACCCAGGAATCAAGCTACTGGGTATTTACCCCCAAAATACAAAAACACTAATTCAAAGTGATAAATGCACTCCTATATTTATTGCAGCATTTATTACAGTAGTTGAACTATGAAAAAGAAGTGGTATATATACATACAATGCCATATTCAGCCATAAAAAAGAATTAAATCTTGCCATTTGCAACAATATGGATAGAACTAGAGAGTGTAGTATAATGTGAAATAATTCAGTCAGAGAAAGGCAAATATCATATGATCTCACTCATATATGGAATTTAAGAAACAAAACAAATGAGCAAAGAAAATAAAAGGAGATAGAGACATTAACCGAGAAACAAGACTCTAGAGAACAAGCTGATAGTTACCAGAGGCGAGGTGGGTAAGGGCATGATAGAAATAGGGGGTGGGGTTTAAAGAGTTCACTTATCATGATGAAAAATAAAATAAAATAATAAAAAAAGAAAAAAATATCAAAGTATAATAATGTATGTCCCAGTCAAGGTACTGAACATTAGCAACTTGGAAGAAATTACTTTATCCCTCCTATATCATAACCCGTACCCGCTCCCACAGTAATATCACTAAATTTTAAATACTTTGCTTTACTTCTTATATTACCAGACATGTATATAACCCTAAATCATATACAATTTTGCCTACTTTTGATCTTATATTAAGGAAATCATTGTGATCGTAGTTTACGTGTCTTGCCATTTCTTTTGTTCAGAATTAATTTTTTAGACTCCTTTAGGTGGATGCTAGAGTAAATTAATTTTCAATACTCTGTAGAATTTAAATGTATGAACACAATTTATTTTCCATTTTACAGTATGTTACATTTTATTAGCAGTAAGAAAAATTTAAATTTCACCGAGCATTTCCAAATTTTAAGTAAATCATCATAACATTGAGAGTTCTCATTTTTTTCTAAACTTCACAATTAGAAGTTTAAGCTAGAATTATATATTTGAAAATCTGGTGAACATAAAATGGTTTCTCACTAGTTCTTGATGAATGAGGTTAGGTATCTTCTTTAATGTGTGTTGGCCACTCATGATTATTTCCCTTAAATAATTTGTCCTTAAATGATTGGTCCATTTTTTAAACAAACTGGTGTTCGCTTTTCTTCTTTATGTCTTCTAGATGCTATAAAATTGTCAGTAGTATGTGTTTTCAATATATTTTCTCAGTCCAGTGCTTTCTGGTCATTCCTGAAATCTGAAAATATCTCTTATACTCTCACAAGCTAAGCTATGATTTTAAGTAAAATCTTCCTCTCTTTTAAAAAATATTTTTAATCATTATTCTGTGTGTCTATAAGTAAAGCTTCTGTATAATCAAATTTTCTGCATAAGTAAAGTGAAATTTCTATCTAGTTTGTCCTAATGCTAGGATTAAAAATCCTGGAAGCATTTATCATGTCATTTAAAGTCAAGGGAATCTATATCTAACACAGTGGCTTGATGACATGATTGTTAATTTCACATTCCTTATCTGGCAAAGTAAACAGTTTGGTCTTTTCAAAACTTTGTGTGAGACCAACTTTTCAATGTGACAATAGAGTGGATCAAAATAAATGTAAGCCTAAGGGAAGACAGTGTTGCTTCCCCATGTTTTGGCATATAAAATGACTGAAATGTTAAAAGAATTGATTTGTTCTGTCACTGGATTCTCTGACAAATATGTATGCGTATAAGCTTTTATGCTATTCTGGTCATTTGTAAAGTTTTTCTTAAAGTAGTATGTTTTAAATTTGTGTGGAACCAGAAAAGGCCCCGCATCGCCAAGGAAATGTTGAAAAGGAAAAACAAAGCTGCGGGCATCACGTTGCCTGATTTCAAGCTGTACTACAAAGCTGTGATCACGGAGACAGCATGATACTGGCACAAAAACAGACACATAGACCAATGGAACAGAATAGAGAACCCAGAAATGGACCCTCGGCTCTATGGGCAACTAATCTTTGACAAAGCAGGAAAAAACATCCAGTGGAAAAAAGACAGTCTCTTCAATAAATGGTGCTGGGAAAATTGGACAGCTATATGCAAAAGAATGAAACCTGACCACTCTCTCACACCATACACAAAGATAAACTCCAAATAGATGAAAGACCTCGATGTGAGACAGGAATCCATCAAAATCATAGAGGAGAACATAGGCTGTAGCCTCTTTGATATTGGCCACAGCAACTTCTTTCATGACACATCTCCAAAGGCAAGAGAAACAAAAGAAAAAATGAACTTGTGGACTTCATCATTCCTTCATTTTTAAGGGTAATATAAAAAATATTCTTCAGAGTTTTATCTAGAAGTGATAGCTTATAATTCATTTCTGTCTCTCTTTAACTATGCATTCCTTACTCCTGTATTTAACTATTTAATTGATACGAATATATTCTTACTCTCTCAACTTCCTGATTTTAAATATAAAATGTGAGTTTTGTTTTTACTAGAAAAGGAGGATTTTGACAATGTTATCAGATAAGGTTTATATTTCTAGATAGGAATTGCTTTACCGTATAATATGTAATCAAAGCTTGCAACAATAGTTTACTTTGTTGTAATACTGAACATTTACTTTGCTCTAAAGAAGTTGATGAAACAAATTTTATTACTTTTTATAGTACAGATCTCTATTTCTTTTTTTTCTACAGATTTTTATCTACAGATTTTTCTCTACAGATTTTCTATCAGATTTTTATCTCTGATAACCAGAGATAAGTAAAAGACACCCAGTCTTTATATAGAAAATGAAAAAGTTCTAGTTCAGGAAGTCAAAGAAGTTTTTGGAGAAAATTTATTATTTGATTTTTTCTTTTTCTTAAAAAAGATTTTATTTATTTTTTTGAGAGAGAGCAAGGGAGGGAGGGAGCACAGTGCAGGGTGGGGTTGGGGGAGGGGGGCAGAGGGAGAGGGAAAGCAGGCTTCCCAATGGGCAGGGAGCCAGAGGCTGGGCTCCATCCCAGGTCCTTAGGCTCATGACCTGGAGCCAAAGGCAGATGCTTAACTGACTGAGCCACCCAGGCACCCCTGATTTTTTTCTTTAAATTATTTTCTAAACAGATAAGCTTAAGAATCACATAGATGGTGAGGAAATGAATCTTAAACAAACATTTAATTTAGTAAGTGTGTGGTGAGTACAGAGTAGGCTACATTAAAAAAATGAGTTTTCTCTCTGTGTACCTATATATATGAGCACAAATACATATATAAAAACCTATAAAAATGCCCTGAAGTAATGGGCATCAACTAAAGAAATTGACAATTTGCATCCATCTGCACACATGATCTTAAAGCTTTTTTTAGGAGATTCATAGACTCTCATGATGCCCATAAAACTCTGAGATGGAGTTTAACTATCCCTGCTCCAGGTGATGAACAATTTTGTTTGGAAACAAGAAGTGCTCTCACATGAGAAGGAACATCATCAAATGTTTTAGCTGTAGATACTTTAGAAAATATTACCTTGATGAAAAACACTTTTGTATCTTCTTAGGGAAGAATAGAAAAGAGGCAGAAGAGAGGAAATATTTTCAGATAAACATTTTAAAAATATATAACTATATATAAATATAATATTTTTACTTGATTCCTAAAGTAAAACAAGGGAATAAAGACTATAAAATAAAAATGAATAAAAATGGTAGGTAATATCATTTATAGGTAACTATATTAGAAAATTTTTCAAATGTTTTATATTCCTGTATTTTCATGTGTGTGTTTGAAATAAGCATTCTAATGTATACTTACATTACACAACTAGGATTTTATACTATATTTATATGAATTATTTTGAACTCTGTGTATCTTTACTATTTACTTAAATCACTTATTTTTATGTTTTCTGCTAAGGAAAATCTCCGTTTGTCTATGGGCTCCTAGAGGAGTGTTAGACTCAATGGTGGAAAGTAGATCATGTTCCCTCTAACATAAGGCACAAGGCAAGGACTTTGGTCTTTATTTCTTTTATTTAATAGTGTAATGGAGGTCCTAGCCATTATAATAAGATTATAAAAACCTACACATAATTCAGAAAGTTGTGCAACTGTCTGTATTTTCTGATATTATTGCTTATGTGGGAAATCCTAAGGATACAGAAAAAAAAACCAGTACACAGAAATCAAGTATGTTTTTGTATACTAAAGAAAAGTGGAATGTAATCTCAAAAATCCATTTTATATCAGTGTAAAAAACATAAAATACTTGGAAAAACTTAAGAAAATATATGCAAGGTATCAAAATGTTCATACTAAAAATTAGACAGCATTGAGAGAAATTAATAAAGACCCAAATAAATGAAAGGACATGTCATGTTCAGAAATTGGAAGATTCACTATTATTGTGATGTCAATTCTTTCAAAATTTGTATATAAATGCAATAAGGGGTGCCTGGGTGTCTCAGTCCATTAAGTTTCTGCCTTCAGCTCAGGTTATGATCCCAGCGTCCTGGGATCTAGTCTTGCATTGGGCTTCCTGCTCAGCGGGGAGTCTGATTCTCCCTCTCCCTCTGCCCCTCCTTCCTGCTCATGGTCTCTCTCTCAAATAAATAAGATCTTCAACCAAAGTAAAAAAAAAAAAATGCAATACAATCTGCCCTTCACCAAAGAAAATAAAATAGGGGTCTTTTTTTTTTTTTTTTTGATAGAATCTGACAAGTTTATTCTATAAATTGTGTAATAATGGAAGCTACAGAAGAATGGGGAAGTGTTTACAATTAGAAGAACAAGAAGCATATTGGGAGACTTAATAATTGTTTTAAAAAGTATATAAACAGGGGCGCCTGGGTGGCACAGCGGTTAAGCGTCTGACTTCGGCTCAGGGCGTGATCCCGGCGTTATAGGATCGAGCCCCACATCAGGCTCCTCTGCTATGAGCCTGTTTCTTCCTCTCCCACTCCCCCTGCTTGTGTTCCCTCTCTCGCTGGCTGTCTCTATCTCTGTCGAATAAATACATAAAATCTTTTAAAAAAAAGTATATAAACATTTATTTGCAAAATATGTAATAGTTTTAAATCTATTAATGCTAGTTTGCTAAGTAAACCATGAGGCATGTTATTTTGCAGTCTATAAAGCTTGGTTGGTTTGTACTATTTGAGCTACAACCATCCCACCTTTGTGTTATATATGTTAAACTGTGTTTGAATCACTATTACACCAGGCTGTTATATACATCTAAGCATTTTTCATCAGCTTTTAACTTGACTTGGAAAGACTTTCAGTTCTTTTATAAGAGCTCTCCTACATTTTATGTCTTATTTAAAGATCCTCTGAATCTATCATTTGAATTCAAGTATTTCAATTATTTTTTGTTTATAACATCACTTGTTAGAAATATTTTCTTTCTGTGTGTGAATTCCATGAACGAAAAGGATACATCTTAGCTTTTTGTTGTTATTGTTTTATTCTTTCATACACATAGTGAAGTGCTCAATGAATGCTGATTTGATGAAAATGATTAAAATATATAAAGCAATCCCTCCTCCCAGCTTAATTCATATGGAGGTTTTATGAATGACCGCTGGTCTATGCTCTAAGTGAAGAAATCCTAATTAACAGTTAATAACTTATCTGCATTTCCCTTAATATATAACTCCAGTGATTTTTTTTGCATTAAGGACAAGAATAAGAATTAAATGCTCATATGTGAGCTAATGAATAGCAAACTTGAATGGGCTTCTCCTACAAGAAAGGAAAGGTCACAAAGAGACATTCCATGTTCTTTCGAAGAACATATCTAGAAATTCATGAAACTCAAGACAGGCTTTTATTTTCCCTATGGAAAATCATTGCTATAAGAGAGTATCTAGAAGGAGTGAGATACAAGAGGAAACATCTATTATAAACATGCATTAGGCTTGATGAGGATTAAAGAAATTGAATAGTACTGTAAAATTTCGTATAGCTATTTTCCATGCTCAAATTTTGGAAAAAGTAATTCAGAGTAAATTATTTGAAACATTAATACAGTGATATTGATTATTTGTATTTCCTTCGCTATGCCTCCCCCTGTCTCCCTTTGTGCTCTTGAAAAATAAATACGTCTGTTTGTTTTTTTTAAAGCAAAATTAAAAAAAAAAAAGAAAACTTCAGGCCAAATGAAGTCCATTTCTCATGGTGTATCAAGGTTATAATATGCTATATTTATACACAATTTAAATAATTCCCCCCTCTGTGTATTTGGACCAAAGGCAGAATGAGATAGATGGTAACTGCCTTTGGTTATGTGTTCCAGAATCAAGGTTGACTTATACAATCCATTGGTGGAAAAAATCAAAGATCATCTTGTTGAACCATAGAAGTAATTTTTACTAGTTTGTATCTAATACCTATCAACTACACATAATCACAAAAGACAAAGAGGTGATCTCTACAGTGTGACTTAATCATCATGATCATCTTTCGAGACCATGGCCTTGACACCAGAAAATTATGATGTCATATCATTCAGTCTTTTCCAAATATATACGAAGTTTGGCTATCTTTGTACTTTTTACAAGTTTCTTTTCTATGTCTAGAGTTTAAATGTAGCACTTAGAATATAAATGTGTTTATACCATAGCACAGTTGTAGAAGATAAATGATTTTCTCATTATTTAAATATGCCTCATTACCACGTTTGACATTTTGTTTCAAAAATAAGCATAGATCTATATGCCTATTTATTTTTCCTGTGTTGTCTATTTTTTTCTCCTTATTAATGGACCAATGAATTTTTTTAAAAGAGATAATCAAGGATGTATGATATAAATAAAAGTGAGATTAGTATTCATAGCAGAAGATAATTCATCAGATAATATATGTATTTTCCTAGTGTTTCTCAGATTATATCTATTACTTTCATCAAAAATATCTATCGGATATTTATATCTCTCAGATATTAATCTACATACTGGAGATATGCAGGGGTGGAGAAGATAGTGTGATTTCTGTTTTCTGGTTCTGCTGTGTGAGTGGAGGGAACAGGAATCAACAAGCAAATAAATATACCAGTTGTTTCACATAGTGATAAACATTATGAGAAAAATAAAGCAGGAACATGAGAAGGAAGTAAATGAGCATGTTAATGGTACTGAATGATTGTTGAAAGTTTCTAAACATATATAGCATTTTTCAGGGTGGCATTGGATTTATAAAAAACCATTAGCTGAGTCTGAAGAAGCCCAATTTAAAGAGGGCACAAACACAAAAATTCTGAAGTGAAAATGTTGAAATTGCACTGAGGAATACTAGCATTTCAAGCCCCGAAATGGTAGGACCGATACAATTTTTGAAAAGTACATTCTGGTTGTTAAATGGGTCAAAAGTGGTGGTATGTGCATATATGTAAGTGATTCATGTGAAGTGATGCTTTGGTAAAGGTATCATGAGGACAAGTGAAGTGAAAGATTTCAGACTATACTTTGATGATGGAGATAAGTTTTGTCGATAAAGTAAATAAATGGAAGTAAGGGAAAAGGAGACTATAGATAGAAAATATCTAAACAGATAAAAACATTAACTTATCTTTCAAATTTCCCATTTGGTTTACTAAATATTTAGTGAATTCTTAGTGTTTCTTAGAATAAGAAAATACCAGGTTTTAATTTTTCAATTGGGAGACCTAACTTCTAATTATTGAAGTCAGACTGAAAGAGGTATTTTTAATCATCCTAAGCCAGTCCTGGGAATCAAAGCGTACTTAGCTCTAATCCGATTGCTGACATTGACCCCCTTTTTTGCCTTTAGAAAATTACTTAATCCTTTTGCTTATATTTGCTGTTTGTAGAGTGAAGATAATATGGCACTTTTATGTTAAGTAGAAATGCTATCATATAAAACAGAATAAGCTGACATATCAAATATATGGAATTTATTTTGAAACATCTTATTGTATAATGTGTTTAAGAAGTATTGTTAAACAGTAAGCAAAATGAATTGTGTTATAAATTTATGTTCAGTTATATGAGTCATCAAAAAACAAAGAAATGTAAATATTTATGCTAAAATATAACTTATTTCAAAATAAAAACTATATTCCTTGAGAAAGTTAGCACTTTTGATATGATTATATTATAATATATGTGGTAGTGGTAAGCCTTTAAATCAGTTTGAATTAATATGATATAATATATAAATGAGAAACTTGTCTTTTTTCTATGGCTATAAATATAAAAAAACAGCAAAAATAAATTAAAATAAGAACAAAAACACTTTTTCTGTCTAAACAGAATCTAACCATTTTTTTTTCCAGAAGAGTCACCACTTATGAATATAGAAACTGTTTTAGCAACCAAACGACGAATGCTAGGGGTCACAGACTTTTAATAACCAGGATTTTACCATACACATAACCTAAGCCATTAATGACTACTCCTAGTAGTAACACTTTCTCTGGAGCAAGAGGAAGAGTTTGTGACAAGAGTTCACTTAACCGTATCACATATTTCCAGGGTGTAACACAGGATTAGAAAAAAGTGAGAAACACTAAGGATATCTGTAATTAATTCCAGATATTAAGAATGATATAAAGTAAGTAGATCATGAAGCAACTAAAATTGGTCAGTGATTTTCTGTTAAGTTTCATTTTGTAGCTTCAACTTCATGGTACTTGCATTTTCCATATGTTTTATGGTAAATAGTCAATATCAATCACAGTGCCCATAATAAAAGTAGTCAACATATAGTATCTAATCATAATTGCCTAGGCATTCAGGTAAATGCTTTAAATACATAATTTCATTAATTTTCACAAGATTCATAAGATAAGCCTGCAAGGGTAAGTCCTATAATTATCCATTTTAGTAGTTGAAAACTCTGACACTCTAATTTCACTGACTACTGTTATACAGTAAGTGAATCGTTTAGTCATTAATCAAAGCCAGAGCTTTCTAATGCCAAAACTACATTGTATATCTCCTTTGTACCACTATGATGATGACATATAATTGTAACACATTTCTATTTAAGAATTAATTTTGATACTTTTCTTAAAGTGCAAATATTGAATGAATCAACCTGTATTAAGAATTTATTTCAGTTAACTTTCATAATGATATAATATATGCTTATAGAAAGGGACAAAAAAAAGATTACTGTATGGAATAGCATTTCATTAAAAATTTGTCAAATTGATATTTTCATGAAACAGAATATACTACATTATATACGTGTAATTATAAAGAATTACATAATTTGAGGTTAGCACATCATTTGTACTCTATGCCACTAAGAAAAAGTTTTCTTTTGAAAAAAAATAAGAATTTTGTTTCAGTTAACTTTTATTATAAGCAAAGACACTAACTCTTGCTATTTTCAGAAGTCACAGAAAGGATCAAGGGAAGACTAGAGATTTCAAAGTAAAGCTGTATATTCAGGAATCAGAGAGAATGGGAACAGAAACATGAAATCTAAGATGTGATCTATTAACAGGAATTAATGGAAATGTCATGGAACAGTTTTCAGGATAAGTAACACAACAATTTATTCTTGTATTATTCCACATGAGTCAAATCTCAAGAGGCAGAGTTGGAGGGATCAAGTTTGAATTCTATGTTCACAAATTGGACAGGGAAATTTAATTTGCTGCATTTAGCATTAACTGAAGAATAGTTAATTCTCCAAAGGACTACTCAAGAAGTATGAATAATGAGGACAAAAGTGATGGAAAGATACACAGGTAGAGGGTGAGAAAGGAATCAGGAGGCGTGTAGGGAGAGAATTGCTCCATGCCATTAAATAAGGCTTTGGTTATATATTCCATTTTTAGTTGTGTGGCAGAAGTCCATGGATCGACCAGACTATTTTCTAATATTTTCAGCCCACCCAATGCTCTATATCTTGCAGCAAGGTCAATCTATTTAAGGCTTGGCAACTCCTTCACTCAGCAGCTTTCGCCATATTGCTTTCTGGCTGGTACAAATCAGAGTCCTCTGATGATGTGGGGTTGGCTCACATACAGACAATCCTCTTTGAGGAGTATATTTTAATATGGAGTATCCAATATCCCATTATCAAGATTTTATAGCCTAAATTTTTACCCTGTTTCAATGAAAGAGATAGTGTTGTTTTTAAGGGGTGGGGCTGACTGTAAAAATTTAGATAGCCCTCTTCATTTTCTCTTTCCCTAATGGTGGACCTTCATTAATATTATAAACCCATTACAGAGCAGTAAGAGCCCCCAAACCAGTCAATTTCTGTGAACCAGACATAAAGGAAATCACTTCAAGAGGACGAAAATTCCATTATAGCAATCAGAACCCACTCCCCAAAATTTAGAGACCTTTTACTATTATCTTCAAATGCATCAGAGTCAGCCTGAAAGCTGAATGCAGGACAGGTTAAGCCTTAAGATAGCCCTGTTAACTGCTGTTCTTAAATAGCAAGCACTACTCATCTTAACACTCTCATCTCCTAAGTTAATCAGCCAAATTTCTAACAACTGACCTTGTTTCTACCATGCTTTGTCTTTTCTTCCTTTGAGAATCAGTATTTGTGGTTGTTTCAGTAACCATTATCTAAAAGGGGATGAAACTTTCTGTCTAAGTAGAATAAATGTTCATACTACTTGCAGTAATGGGCAGTTTAAGATAGACTGTCGGAAGGGTGATAAGTAATAACAACTAAATCACTGTTCAGGTAGCTGGCAAGAAATTCTCTCAGTTGTTCTGTATTTATAAATGTCTTTATTTCACCTTCATTTTTGAGGTATACTTTCTGTAATGTAGAATTCTGTGTTGATATTTATTTTTGTTTTGGTGCTTTGAAGCTGTTTTTCAATTGACTTCTTGCCTCTATTGCTTTCGATGAAAGGTCAGTCATCATATTTTTGTTTCTTTTGTGTAATCTGTTTTCTCTATTTCAAGATTTACTCTTTGTTTTTAGTTTTGAGAAGTTTGCCTATGTTGTGCTTAAGTATGGTTTTCTTTGTGTGTATTTTGCTTGAGATTTACTAAATCAGTACGTTTGTATTCATTGATTTTGGAAAGCTTTTCATTTCTATTACTTCAAATACTTTTTTTTTCTGCCTTTTCTTTCTTATCTCCCCGAGGGGTTCAAATTACATGTGTTAGACAGGTTGATACTGCCCACTTAATAATGAGGCTTTTTTTGACTTTTTTGTCAACATTTTTCTCTTTGGTCTTTAGCTCAGTAATTTAATTTTATCTCTCTTTAACTTTACTGTCCTAATCTTCTACCACATATAATCT